>NW_007730512.1:30093-31946 GCF_000696425.1 Galeopterus variegatus
AGGATATTAATCCCTTATTGGATATATGGTTTGCAAATATTTTCTCCCATCCAGTAAGTTGTCTTCTCACTCTGTTGATTGTTTTCTTTGCTGTGCAGAAGCTCTTTAATTTGATATAATCCCATTTGTTTATTTTTTCTTTTGTCGCTTGTGTTTTTGGGGTCTTATTCTTAAAGTCTTTGCCCAGCCCTACATCTGAAGTGTTTCCTCTATGTTTTATTCTAGGAGTTTTATAGTTTCAGATCTTATACTTAAGCCTTTAATCCACTTTGAGTTGATTTTGGTATATGGTGAGAGATATGGGTCTAGTTTCATTCTTCTACACATGGATGTCCAGTTTTCCCAGTACCATTTACTGAAGAGACAGTCTTTTCCCCAGTGTATGTTCTTGGCTCCTTTGTCAAAGATCAGTTGGCTGTAAGTATGTGGGCTGATTTCTGGGTTCTCTATTCTGTTCCATTGGTCTATGTATCTGTTTTTATGCCAGTACCATGCTGTTTTGGTTAGTATAGCTTTGTAGTATAATTTGAAGTCTGGTGGTATAATGCCTCCAGTTTGATTTTAATGTAAATGCATTTTGTAGGGTACTAGCTCTTTGAAAATTGTTACTGTTTGTGTTGTACATTTAGGAATATTCTCATTGTTGAGGTATTTATATAATTCTGGTCATAACGGATAATATATAGTTTGTTTTACATTTTTGTTGAACATGAATTTATTCATAATTTATATTTTCATTCTTAGCACAGTAAGTGGCACCTGGTACACAGTCAATACAACTTATATTCTGTTATTTTAAAAAGCACATGAATTGAGCAAGAGTCTTTGGCACTGCCATGGATACAGAAGACAACTCAGTAAGCACAGCTGCTGCTGGAGTGGAATGTACCTCTAGTGGAGTGACAGGCAAGGAAGCCACGGGATGAATGCCCATAGAATACACATAGGAGGGGCACCTTTTCCAGACTTGAGGGACTCAGGGAATCTGAAGAATAGACAGATATCATCCAGGCAAAGGTAAAGATGGCCAGTGGAGCCTCACATCCTGAAGGCGAGAAAGAGAGCACTATATTCCAAAAGATCCACCTGCTCCCCTGGAGTGAGAGCACTACCCTCTGTTTCCAGTGACCCTGTTGTAGATCCCCTTTTCTTTGGAGGTGGCATGTCTGTGAACTCTGTCTACAGAGGTTCTCAGCTGGTGTGATTTTGCTGCCTTTCTCCCTCTTGCACCCCTTCCTTCCAGGGACATTTGGCAGTATCTGGAGACATTTTTTTGTTGTTGCAACTGAATGGGTGGGGGTGGCGGATGCTGCACACTATATAGTTTTGGTATATCAGTTATTTATGACAAAGTAGCTCATCCATGCATTCCTCATATATTTATTGCACTGTCTTGGCTCTGTGCTAGGTACTGGGTATATGTCTGAGAACAAGACTGCCATAGGAGTTGTGGTCTGGTCTGGGGAACATGATAGGTAAATAAAAGGCAATTATAACACAGTGAGGTGTGATGAGAAGGCATGTAAGAAGGTGCTGTGGGAGCCCGTGAGAACAAACAGCCTGCATCTGCGGGTCATGGAGCCTTCTGGGAGAAGTGACACCTCATTCTAACCAGAGGATGAGTAGGAGGTAAGAAGATAAAGAGCTAGAGACAGGTGGTTGAAGCCCTCAGTCTAGCAAGCAGTCGACTGAATGGATGCTGTGTTTTCAGGGACTCTACTACTCTTCGGTTTAGATTGTTTCTCTTGTTGGAAGTTTCACATGGACCTTGTGTCTTGACATGAAATGGGGACTTTTTGTGAGGCTAATGCCTTTAAAGTAATTTTTAGTGGAAATTCATTTACTATAAAAAC
>NW_007730512.1:33393-34554 GCF_000696425.1 Galeopterus variegatus
TTTTTTTTTTTTTTAAGTCACCGGTGCCTGCTGATTATTCGTTTCAGAACTCCGAACCTGAGTCTTGAGTTCGTTCTGGTGGGAGCGTCTTTCACGTAAGTTAGTACGAGAGTCAGCCAGAGTGGAAGACATTAGCTCATCATTTGATATAGCCATTGGATATAGTCAATTTGTCCATGGAAATCTCTTATGTTGATTACAGCAGAACATGGAGAATAATTCTCTAAGAAAGGGTTATGGAAAAGGATTCTGGCTGAGTGGCAAAAGGGCTAGTCTTATGCCAGCTTGTTGTTTTAGGTGACTGTTTTCACAGCTTATGTGGAATTGAGAACCAGTTATTCAACCAACTCTTCTTTCCAATTAATTTCCTTGAATCATCTGTGAGATCATTTGTGTGTTTTAGGGTATGTTTTGTTCAGAATTTTTAGGATTGTTGACCTGATTTTTCATGTCACTGCACTGTGCAAATATTATGCCATAATTTGAATTATAGGGATAGGCAGAAGAATTGTCAAGGACTGGTGGTCAGGGTGAGTCTGTTGCCTGCTCCTGGCCACTCTCTGCCTTGGGTGGGTTTGGCCCAGTGATCACCATGTATCTTTAGAAGAACTGTGTCACCTGCTGTCTGATACCTGTTCCTCAGAGTAGCCTGTATTCTCGGTCAGACTGAGACTATGTCTGATCACTTCTGCCCTGTCATTAATTGATTCCTTAAATTCTGCTACTTTCATTTAAAATGTAGAGTAGAACTTGAGTCTGGAAGGCACACAGTTGGGATGAAATGGGATTCCTGGAAAGGGAGTGACCTTTGAACACTGGATATATCTGGTAAGATACCAGACAAAGTGAGGTAGGGGGTTCCTTAGATGGGGCAGGGGACNCAGTCTGGCTGGCTCTCTGCCTGTCCTGTACATATGGGTGAAGGGTGGTACATTAGAAGTTAAGACAATGATGAAGGAGTTGGATGTCACAAGCATGGGCTTGATACCAAATCTCACAATAACAGAATTTAGAGGCAAACTTTGAAACCTGAGCTGGACAGTTTAAGAACAAATACAAGGAAAGTCTTCATACAGTCTACTTTATGGAACTTTTATTCTCTTTGATGTAGCACAGACTGAAATTATAGAACAGTTCGAGACCTTGGTCAAACTAATGTAT
>NW_007730512.1:36423-37678 GCF_000696425.1 Galeopterus variegatus
AAAAAAAAATATTTCTCACAGTTCTGGAGGCTGTGAAGTCCAAGAGCATGGTGCCAACGTCTGGTGGAGTTCATCCATGGTGGAAGACGAGAGGCAAAAGTGAGCATGCCAGACAGAAAAAAGGGGCCAAACTTAGCCTCTTATCAGGAGCCCACTCCTGCGATAACTAACCCACTCTTGCAATAATGGCATTATTAATAATCACCTCTTGAAGGTCCCAACTCCCAATACATTACATAGGCAATTAAATTTAAAATGAGCTTGGGAGGAGACATTCAAACCATAGCACCCACTTTGTCAATTTATTCAACAGAATAAAGGAAAATTACAAAATTAGCACAGGTTCATTGTAATATGTGAAATAATCCAAAAAGGCGTACAAAAAAAGCTAGTAATCTACTACCCAATACCCTCAAATCCTATCATGAAGAAATAATCAGTGTTAAAATTCAGATGCATATACTCTTCAATGTCTTTCTTCATGCTGATACAAGCCCACACAAACATATATAACTTGTGCAAGTTTTCTCCTCTGAACATGGGCTCTTACTATATAATATTCTCTACCTTGTATTTTTTTCCCCTAAATATGCACCATGGGCATCCCACCAGATGAGTAGATGTCTCTAACCTCTCTGTCCAATACAGTAGCCACTAGCCGTATACGGCTACTGAGTACTTGAAATGTGGTGAACCCTGATTTCTAGGACTTAGTGTGTGAATAAAAAGAATGTAAAATATCTCATTAATAATTTTGTTGAGTATAGGTTGAAGTAAAATATTTTGGATATATTGAATTAAATGCAATATATTGTAAAAATAGATTTCACCTATTTCCTCTTAAAGATTTTAAATTAAAAAAAATACAGGTACTAGAAGATTTAAAATTACTTGTGTTGACATTTGTGTTTGACACACTGCTCCAGCCCATTCCTTATATAGGCAAATCATATTTCAAAGAACTTCATATAAACGTTAGTTAAGTTTGGGGATCTATTTCTACAGCAGAAGTATTCTGTTTGGAACTCTTCTCATGGAGAATTCCTTATCTGACCATTATAGTCTATAAAAGTAGCTGTTTTTCTTGAAGACCACACCAAAGCAGTTACAGCTAATGAAAAATATCTATTTCTATATGGATATTGAGCTACCAGCAAAATCACTGAAATATGCCTGTTGTACTAGCAATTCCCCTGGGTCTTGTTCTTTTTGAATAGCTCTTATGTCTGCAAATAATTTTGCAGAGTTGCATGTA
>NW_007730512.1:38139-42413 GCF_000696425.1 Galeopterus variegatus
CAGGAATTTTACTCCGGTAATGACTATAACAGCAGGTCTCACATTCACTGGCAGGGATCTTTTTTGGTGGATTCTGGCTGCCCCTGTGCAGTGGGCCTCACTCTTAGGCTCCAGTGTCTATCTGTGATGCCGTATGCCAGAGGAAAACTGGAGTTACTCCATGGCCAGCAGACAGCATCAGCTCAGTGATTCCTGAATTGGGTTTAGCTGATTGCCCAGGGTTAATGACCTTGTTGCAAAGCCTCTGTCAGTCACTGCAACAGGGGTGGGTGATTTCCACCAAGCAGGCCAGGCAAAGTTCAAAGCTCCAGACCAAGCCTCCCAGGGAGAAATGAGAAAGAAGGTAGAGGGATGTCAGAGATTCTGGTTGGGGCAAAAAGCTTGTGCAGAAGCACACACGTGTGTGTGTGTGTGTGTGTGTGTCTCCCCAGAAATGCTCAGGTTACCCTTGGCTGCCAGGCAAAGGTTTATTCAAGTGCAGTTTTAAAAAATAAATATGCAACAGTAATAATGTCATAAATATGCGCATCAACTTACTTCACATAAGCTGCATTGTGTTCCTAGTTCTTCTCTCATTTCCCTCTATGGATACATGAGGTCTCATGTCACAGATGCAGACGACTCAGACTTGCTCACTGTTGTATCGTTAGTAGTGGAGATAGGTCTAGGTTCTTAGTCCTGTCCTTAATTTGGTTCCCTGTTATTTAAAATACACTTTCACACTGTTTTCTAATACCATCAAGCCTTCTTCATGCATTTTAGTGATTAAATCCATCCAAGAAGGAAAACTATTTTAGGAGTGGAAAATCTGGGTGATATGTGTCTTGGACATAACATTTGGCTGTATCATAGGGAAATATTTATAAGCAGGAATTTTACTCCGGTAATGACTATAACAGCAGGTCTCACATTCACTGGCAGGGATCTTTTTTGGTGGATTCTGGCTGCCCCTGTGCAGTGGGCCTCACTCTTAGGCTCCAGTGTCTATCTGTGATGCCGTATGCCAGAGGAAAACTGGAGTTACTCCATGGCCAGCAGACAGCATCAGCTCAGTGATTCCTGAATTGGGTTTAGCTGATTGCCCAGGGTTAATGACCTTGTTGCAAAGCCTCTGTCAGTCACTGCAACAGGGGTGGGTGATTTCCACCAAGCAGGCCAGGCAAAGTTCAAAGCTCCAGACCAAGCCTCCCAGGGAGAAATGAGAAAGAAGGTAGAGGGATGTCAGAGATTCTGGTTGGGGCAAAAAGCTTGTGCAGAAGCACACACGTGTGTGTGTGTGTGTGTGTGTGTGTCTCCCCAGAAATGCTCAGGTTACCCTTGGCTGCCAGGCAAAGGCCACCCTACTCTTTCAGGTTATATCTCAGAGCCCATCTAATCTTCCAAGAAGAAATTGAGCTGTCAAAACTCTGATAATCCTGGGGTTGACTGTACTTTCCCAGAGTTTCACATTATTCATTTCCAGAAAGTAATTTTAGTTGATTGCCTGTGGTCTTTTTGAATGAGGCATTTTAAGAAATAGGAGAAAATTGAAAGAGTTGACTCACCATCAAAATATATCCCTTCTGAATGCTCCTAAGGGCAGTGCAACTGCCAATGTGGGATGGAAACTTGTAGGGGTTTTTGACTCTGGAGGTTTTTAATACATGGCTAGACAACTATCTTTCTTGGCCCATTAAGTTGGATGCCTGCCTGGGACAGGGGTATCAATGACCTTGTAGTCTCTTCCAGTACTGACTTTTTAATGATTGGATGGAAGATTCATGAGACTGTATTAGGCTGAAGATTTTACCTGTCCTGCCTGTCTGCTTTAATATTTGGCCAGTGTCTCTTAATTTTTGTCTCTCCAAGCATATTTCAAATTCTTTGAAGTCTGGGATGCTGCCCTGTACTTCTTTCATGTTCTCCATAGAAGAGAGAGAGGGTGAGATAACTTTTAGATCAAGGTTCTAGAGGAGATGGTGTCCAGGGAGATGGGAGTAAGGTCCTGGGTGGAAGGTTGACTATTATTGGGAGTGGGGGGAAGAATAACGCCTCTTCTGAGTTTGGAGGGAAGGAATCAAAACGGCTGTGGCTGTATGTTATGGGCTAAATGTGTGTGACTCGTCCCCACCCCCCATTCATACATTGAAGCCCTAACCACCAGTGCAGCTGTACTTGAAATAAGGAGTTAATTATGATTAAATGAGGTTATAAGGGTGGGGCCCTGATCCCATAGGATTATTGTCCTTATAAGAATTGACACTAGAAAGCTCTCTCTCTCTCTCTGTGTGTGCACATGTATTGAAGAAAGGCCATGTGAGGACACAGTGAGAAGGCGGCCATCTCTACAGGCCAGGAAGTGGGTCCTCATCAGAACCCTGCTGGAATCTTGATCTTGGAATTTCCAGCCTCCAGAACTGTGAGAAAGTAAATTTCTGTCATTTAAGCCACACAGTCTATGGTATTTTGTTATGGCAGCCCTAGCAGAATAATATACTGTACATAGGTTAACAGGTAGGCATTAGAAAAGATGAGGGAGGCCACACTTCATAACCTCAGTTTTATTGGTAAAGTATGAGGCAAGATTAGCTGTGGGGAAAAAAGGAACCTAAAGGCTGAGTGGGCAACAGACGATGAACATTTGGAATAATTATTTCAGGAGATGGAAGAGGGTGCTGACCAAGGACAAGTGAAAGGTTTGTGGGGTATTGCCCAAGGCTCAGATGAATTGGGAAGCCATGTATATGTAGTGAGCCAACCCTGTGAGCTGCCGGGTTTTAGTCAGCTGCGTGTAGCTGCTGGATGTAGGGATGGAGAAAGGGGACTGGAGCATGGACTCAAGACTGGGATTTTTCCTGAGCAATACGGTAGAAAAATATGGATGCAGTATAATCAAGATCATCAGACATATGAGATTTCAGTAACCCATCCAGGGTTGTAGCCTTGGCAGGGAAGGAACAGTGCTGCTGGTTATGAAAAAATAGAGAAGCCAAGAAACTGGAATACTCTGTGAGGCTGGGGGCAAGTGTAGCAGGAATAAAGAGGTGAGAGAGAACTCAGAACACAGGAGAATACTGCCAAAGGGTAGAATATCAGGGTTCAAGACTTTTGGGTGATGACAAAGCCCAGGGTGTGGCCATGAGGACGGGTGGATGAGTCGCAGTGGAGTAACCGTGAGTAGAGCTAGGGAGAACCATGAATTTCAAGGTGTCGTCGTTGGAAGGATCATCGCATGAGTGAGTGGTTTATCTTCATGGATGTGCGTATCTTCTAGTTGGTAAAGAGAGGGAGTGGGAGGAGGGACTGGGAACAAGGTTTTGTAGAACTGTGATGGAGGGTTTCCTAACCCAGATCTGGGGAGTCAGGTCAGACTTCTAGGGGAATGATAGCCAACATGAGCCCCAAAGGACGAGTGAGGGTGGCCAGAGGAGGCAGAAGCAGAGCAGAGAAGAGAGAGAGAAGAGGGGATCGTTCCAGGGAGAAGAGTGGAATGCTGGGTGGATCAGTGCTTTACGAAGTGCCTAGTTCATGAAATGAAAGCTAGCCTGCAGGTGCAGAGCCTGTTATTAAATAGCGTGGTCTATAGCTTAGTAATCCTCTCCACTTACAGTAGCCTTATTAATAATAATAATATTATTATTATTTATTATGAAAGCTTTGAAAATTTAGCTCAGGCTTCTGGGGACTGCAATTCCCATTCTCACATTCACAAGCTATTGTGAAACTGTCCAGCATGTGGAAGGGGAGGTAGTGTTTCCCAGGACCTGTCTTCCTCACACGCTGCATGACTTAACCCTCTCTGTCCAGACTCATTTTCAATTACAGAGCATTTGACAGTGTGTGCTGCACTCTTAATAACTTCTTGCCTCAAAAAATAAGTCAGAAAGTCAGGGGCACCTCTGCAGTGCTGCAGACAGGGCCCCAGTTCCTCTGGGAGGCTGAGGCGTTTGTCAGTGAGTGAGTGAGTGTGTGTGTGTGTGTGTGTGTGTGTGTGTGTGTGTGTGTGGTGTCTCGGACAGACGGGAAGTTGACTGGGAGGCTGAGAGCAGCTCCTTTCCTTTCAAATGACAATTCAGAAGTCTGACCCTGTACGACTTGTCTCAGACGGACTTAGACAAATAATCCAAGCAGTGCACAGATGCCGCTGGGATCCCTTTTTCAGAGGGAAAGTAGTGACTCTGGCAGAATCCCCAGCTCTTTCTTTGAGGAGGGGCTGGAGAAGGAATGGTGTCGCAGTGGCTGGCATGAGGGCTGTGACCTGCTGGAAGGGAGATTAAGTGCTGGTTCTCCTTGTA
>NW_007730512.1:43083-44266 GCF_000696425.1 Galeopterus variegatus
AGTGGCTGGCATGAGGGCTGTGACCTGCTGGAAGGGAGATTAAGTGCTGGTTCTCCTTGTAAGGGCCGACGTGTTACAAGTCTTGAGGGGGCTCCACTGTTTGCCTCCTGGTTTAATCCCCGGCACCTGTCCAGCTGCATGGGGTAAGGCTTCTGGTTCTAACTGTGCACCTGTCCCGAGGAGATACCAGGGAGCTTCTGCCTTCCCGCCTGATAAATGAGTTAAGGATGTTTAGACTTGGCTGTTTGCATAGCCTCTAGAGAATACTTTTTACAATGTATAATCCCTGTTTTGATGCCCCTGGAAATAAAGCAAATTTGATGTATTAGAAAATCTTTATGAATAAGTGTCATTAGGATATATAGTAGGATATAGCAGGGATAAAGCCAAAATAGAGAGGGTAAGGAATGTTGGCTTGGTGATTTTAGAACTTGGAAGCACAATGTCCAGGAGAAGTTCCTCCCTCCTCCAGTAACATGGTTAAATTTCTAGGGGGGCTGGCTGGTTAGCTCCATTGCTTAGAGCGTGGTGCTGATAAAACCAAGGTCTAGGGTTTGATCCCTGTACTGGCTAGCCACCAAAACCAAAAAACAGAACAAAACAAATTTCTAGGAAAATCACGTGGGAAATCTGCAGGCTTGTCTTCTTTGGACTCCTAAGGATAGACCTTCATCTGCTTGGTCTAAGTGAAGGAAGACTGCCTGTGAGCAGACGGATTGATTAGGTAACTGCTAGTCCCACACTGTAACTTTTTAGGTCCACATTAAAAAATAGAGCTACACATTTTAAGCAAAGTATTTCAAAATATTTAGATGAGCAGATATCTGGAGTTTGCAACTAGGAAAGTATTTATTTTGTCCTATTCCGCTTAAGTGAACCTGGCTCATATTGGCAAATACATGCTGGCAATTGACAAGATGCTCCCCACAGGTATTGGCTGACACTGGGGAGTTTATCTTGGTTGAGTGACATCCCTGTTTGGGCCACTATCTTTATTCCATTGCTGGCTAAAGCCTCAGGATTGACAGTCTGGTTTTGACATCCATTTCCAACTGGCCCTGACACCCTCCCACCCCCTGAGGACATGGTACCTGAATTTCCTCACTGGCCTCACCACTGTAATTTTCTCCTGTTGATAGCCCCCCATCCTGGGCCCCAGGGAACTGAGTGAAGGACTGCCTGG
>NW_007730512.1:45061-50453 GCF_000696425.1 Galeopterus variegatus
TTCTGCAAATTGCATTTAAACTTGCAAGATATTGCATATCAAGCTAGAGAGGTGGGTTCAGCAAACCTACCTTCAAAGCTAACAGTTCTAATGACAAGTCCTTTTAATTGAAAATTTAGCTTGTGCAAGAGGTATACAAACACACACTTGAACTTTACTAATTCATCACAGACATAAACCTTTAGCAAATAGAACATGGCAACTTTTTGTTGTCCATTGACTGGGCCTTGAAGAAGTGGGAAATTCTGGAATCAGTCTCTTTTCACTATAAGAGTTCACTGCAGCATATTACTGCAATCTCATTTGTAGAAAAGAAAAAGCTGTTTCACTAAGTTCTAATCCTGATTATTCTGCTTGCCAAAAATGAATATGGTAATAGGACTTGTGCTATGCCTGTGAATCAATCAGTTGATTGGTCATCACCATCATGTCATTGAAACTTTATGTCATATCCCAGAGTTCAGAAAACACCATTAGCTGAGTTTTCTTGATTGATTCTCCTGGCAATATCAGAAGCAGACAAATCAGGAATCATTTATCCCCGTTTTGCAGATAAGTAAACTGTGGTGCAGGGAGGTTGAGACTTGCTTGAGTTCTCACAGCTAGAAAGTGTCCTGGTTTAGACTAGAAACGAGCTCTTTGAAATCAGAGAACGTCCTTTTGCGGCTGTGCCATTCTGCATTGGAAGTGCCTGCAGTAACGATGCAGAGTCCTGCCAAGTGCTTTCTAAGGCTGATAAATCATCATGCTAAGCGCTCTAGATCCATTCAGCATTGTTATCTCTTCACCTGCTGATTGTGGACTAGACACTCCAGAGAGGGGATCCAGCCTGATAACACTGAGAATCCCTTGGTCATGCCCTATCTTGTGGTGGTAGGAATTCATCTGTTCTGATGTGAAGCCTGCTGCTACCCCAGCCAGGAGAGGGAGACTACAGGACCATCGTTTATCATGCAGCTTGATTGCGGCTTTATATGACCCCATGGACTAGTGTCCACAGCTAATGATTGTACAATGAAAGCAGTGTTTCCAGGGAAATTAAGGCACCACAGGCAAAAGGGGAGAATGGGTTTACAAATAATGGGGACACGATAGTGATGATGATGATGATGGTGGTGGTGATGGCACAGTTCTCTACATCTTTTACTCCACACCAGAGATGATAAAACATGGCATTATGTTACCTGCTAATGCTCACAGCCCCTTAAAAACAAGTAAGTAAATGGCTGGAAAGAGCCCTGAGCTGGCAGCCATCAGTCTTCTGGTTCTCCTTGCCAAGTGTCTTCAGCTGTAACCATAAGCATCTGTCCCTCACATGCTCCTCTACTTTGCCTGGCTTTCCCCATCTGTAAAATGGGGATGATTTTGCCTAAATCTTATCCTCTATCACGGAATGAACCAGACTGCAGATGTGGAGAGCCTGAATGAAGTACATCACACAGCAGATACAGCAAACATCTCTGGCTACTTGGGCACACGAGAGGGAATATTTGGAAGATATCACCAGCTGGTATTTCATAGTATTTCATTTTCACATGATTCTTCCTTTTTTGCCTCAAACTGTCATACCTTCCTGCCTTTTACACATCAGGCAGTGGAGGCTCTTGCTCAGGCCATGTCACTGCTGGAAAAGGCAGAGTTGCATGTGGCTTCTGGTTGCGGAATACCTGCCCTCTTCCCTGCATGGTACTCTTCCTCTCATGCAAGGTCCAGGTTAGGTCTTGGGCTTTACTCCAGTCTAAGTACTCTGTGTTTTGGCCAACTGCTTGGGTGTTTTATTTCTGCTGTTGCCCTACACTATTGGGAAAGTTTATTTCCCACTTTTTTTTTTTTTGGTGGGAGGAATGGCTCTTTGGTTGGGGTTTGAAACCCTGCACTAGGCAGAGACACACGACCTAAGATGCTCCAACCTGAGATGATTAACACTGCCAAGCACAGAGCCTCTAGTGCTAGTTCATGACCGATATAATAAAGGCACCTAGGAGCCCACCATATCCTTAGGTGAGAGATGAGGAGTAAGCAAGTGTTGGCTCATGACACCCGAGCCTTTGGGTGCACCACTGTCTTTCATCATAGTATCGTTTTACTGAGAAAAAGTTAGAAATAATCTAAATGTTCATCAACAGAAGATATGTTAATATTTTCATAGCATTGTTGAAGGGCTTGAACATTAAATACATATAAGGCACTTAGAGTGATGCCTGGCACATAATAAATGCTCGATAAATGTTAGCTATTATTAGTTTTGGAATTTTAATTTAAAAAAAGACTACTTACATTTGAGTTTTGCCAGAACCACATGTCCACAAATAGAATAAATTCAGGGCTTTATTCTGGGTCTGTCCTCACTTGAGCCTAAGTGAGAGGTGGCAGCAGACCTAGGCTCAATGAGCTGCTTGTCTCTTTCCCCTTTGCCACTACAGATGGGAGCTGTTTTGTGTCTTAGTAAGGTAGATGTCATGAAGGCCAGCTGGATGGCATTTTCAAAATGTTTGTATCCGATTGAGGAACGACTGATAAAGTATAATAAATAATATTGTGCCAGGTTCCTGGAGGGGAGCCTGGATGTTCTCTGTAGCTGAAGCTCCCCCCGCATGGAAGAGGCCAAGCTGGAATGCAACACTCTCTACATCTGGCTTTTTTCCTGGTGAGGCTGGATTTCTTTCTTCTTGAGGAGTTCTAGTCACACTCTTTGCCCATTTTTCCATTGCCATTTTTTTATTGACTAAATAGACCCCTTCCTTCAGTCTTACTTTGCAAATACTTGTTTCCTTCAAGTCTTAACCCTGTCTGGTCTTGGAAGTGCTGTTGACATGAATCCGGGGCTCTTTGTGGTTTCTTCCTTTGCATTTAAGCCAAGCCCCTCAGCCCCCATGTCCCTGGATTTTTATAGGTCAAGACTGCAAGAGCTATGTGTGCCCAGGGGTTTCCCTGCCCTTCTCTTCTGCTTGATCCCCTGACCCAGGGTGGGAACCTTGAATTCAGCCACAAAAAGTGTGATGAGAAGCCACCTGGAAGAAGAAGGTGGCCGGGTCATGTTCTAGTCAGGTATGTGCCCATGGTGGCCTCTTGGCTGTGGTCCCATCACAGGCTCCATGCCTTCCTTGATCTGTGGTTGACTTCGTGCTCATGGTGGGTGTCCCAGAGGCACTGTGGCTTAGCCTTGTGCTATGACTCTGAGCAGGTGCCAGGATGTCAGCTTCATCAGCCACAGGTTGAGGCTGATTGTGGGGCTGACTGGGGAGGAGCATTGTCAGAGTGAGAGCACTGTCCCTGGACACTCCAGTGGTTGCCTGTCCCTAGCTCCTCACCCCCCTCCTATCCCCCCCTGCCCATGACAGTGACAAAGTGCATGTTGAGCATACCCTCCAAGCCACTCTGGGGCCAGTGCACCCCATCTCTGGAGAGGGTGTCTTGGCTTCTTGTTGTGTGGGGCCTGGTGGCTGAGAGTGGGTGGTGGGTGGGCCCGAGAGCCATGGGGGCAGCATGGTGAAGGGCAGGGCCCTGGGGTGTCGAGGCTGCCCTCCATGGCCAGAGGTTCTCAGCGTGGCCTGGGATGCACCTTCTCGGTCCCACCAGTCTCCTGCGTCTGGGGTGGGGGGCTGTGTCTGAACAAGCCCCCCAGGGGATTCTGGTGCCCACTCAACTTGAGAACGTGTTCATCATGGAGCCTTCCTTTCTGAAAGCCAACACCAAAAGCCCACCTGCAGGGTGGCCAAGGGATGTCAGAGGCTCCCCGACGGGTCTCAAGATGGGGGATGGGCTGTTCCCCATGTCGCTGGCCTGCCCATGGCAGAAGTCCCATCACGTCAGATGGACAGACCCATCGGGTGTTTCTATATCAATAAATGGCCAGGGAAGGCTAGTCTCTCTTAGGAAAACCACACCACTCGAACCCAAAAAGAAAAGGCACAGAGACAGGCATCCCTGCTGGGCAGTACTGCCCACAGTCCTCCACAAGAGGCAGAGAAACAGAAGCTGGCAGAGGTGTGTGGCTTGGGGCTGAGAATTTGTTTTCTTGACTCAGACGGATGGAGCCCCACTGCGGAGAGAGAGATTCACTCATCTGAGCTCGGGGCCGCAGACCTGGGAAGCCCCAGGGCCCCCCAAGCTGCTTGGGAGGGCGTGGCGCTGAGGTGGTGGCCAGCCAGGGCAGCAGGAAGAAACCCACCCAAGGCCTGCGATCAGTGCCCTGGGCAGGTGGGCAGCTCTGCCCAAGACAAGGGCCCAGAACTTGCTGGAGGCCATGTGGTTGGCATCCTGTCAGAGCAAGCGTCTCTCACACACAACTGCTGGGGGACATGCACCCACTGAGCAGCCGAGTCTACGGGGCTATAAGCAGCGATCTTGTGTCCACTCCTCAGCCACGCCATGTCTCAGCTCCCAGGCTTCCTGCCACACTCCAATATATAAATCCAATATATATTGGATTTTAAAGGCGTTCATTTTGAAAACCTACAACCCACCACCCATAAGGTATTTGTGTGGCCACTTAAACAGCAAACAGTGCAGGGACCCCCCAAGCCTGCCTTGGCACGGCAGGCCATCTCTGGGTCTTGGATGCTGGACACCACCACCTACTTGGAGTGTCAGGGCAGTCCAGGTTTAGCGCTCCCTGCCCTCCTCCTGAGGGTGTGCTGGCCCCAGATGGTGGAAAGCAGGTAGACCCCCAAACCTGTGACAGCAGGAGTCACCTGGACAATCGCATGGTCAGTGCACTCTGCCAGCTTTCCACATGTGAAATATGACTTTAAAAGGCCAAAGCTGAGCTTGGACACCCTCTTTGCCTTCTACACACGGATGTGGTTTCCAAACAGGGCTGGGGTGGTTTTCGCACATGGGGCAGCTCTGCAGGGCCGGTGCCCTCTCCTCAGAAGGCTGCTCCTTGGCACTGGGGGTCCCGCAGGGATCCAGCATGGGGAGTCCTTCCCCGCTCCTCCCTGGCCTGAAGACCCACCCAGGCCACCCCAGGGGCCCCAGAGGACGCACCTGGCCGGGAAAGGCGGGCAGCGGCTCGTCGTCCAGGGTCAGATCCGCGCCCACCAAGCGCAGCAGCCCGGCCCACGGGTGCTCACACTCGCCGCCCTCCTGGAGGAACCAGGGCCTGCTGGCGCCAGGGGACCTGGGGCGGCGTGGAGGGGACGAGAGGGGCGGATGTCAGCGGGGCGGGAGCGCGCTCGGGGGCAGAGCGCCCCGGGCGGCCAGGGAAGCGGGGGCGGGCACGGTGCGCTGCAGGAAGCGGGCGGGAGCGTGAAGCGCTCGGCCGGGGTTGCCCGCGCCCCATTTCCGGAGGACCCTCCAGCCGCGCCTCCGCCTCACCCGGCCCCGAGGGCGGCCTCCGGCGGCTCAGCCTCGGCCGCGGCCCCCGCGCCGCCTGCATACGCCCAAGCGC
>NW_007730512.1:51453-53261 GCF_000696425.1 Galeopterus variegatus
CCGCTCACCCGGCCCCGAGGGCGGCCTCCGGCGGCTCAGCCTCGGCCGCGGCCCCCGCGCCGCCTGCATCCGCCCAAGCGCGCCCGGCGCAAGTTGGGCCCCAGACCACGCCCGCCACACGCGGTGCCAGAACCCCGCCCACAGGGGGACCCGCCTCCCGCTTTGGGGACACCGTGTCAGGTGTCCTGACTCCAGCCTTTGGGGAAACTGAGGCCGGGGTTTATTCCTCCTATGCAGAGGTGGACGCGGGTGGGGGAGCCCCATCTTCCAGCTGAGGGGGAGGGTGGTGGGACAGGCCCGAGCCCGCTGTGTCGCCTCATTAATCCCCTGTGTCGGGCTCACCCGGCCCTGCTGGCCCCAGCTGCGCTGCACAGCTCCGTGCCTCGGTTTCCAGCTCTGTAGATGGGGCTGTCCTTCCCAGGAGGACTCCACGAGCAAGCAAAGCACCTAAAGCACTTAGGGTCGCCTTTGCCACTATATTTCCCTGCACATTTCCCTATACAGTTCCCTTAAATAAGAAAAGTAAAGCGACAGAGTGGACGTGAGTAACCAGGGCCTAGGAGAGGGGACGGGACCTTGGGGGCTGGGAAGCGGCTTCCCCGAAATCCCGTTTCCTGCCTGGGCCCCCAGCGCGCTGCCAAGCCCCTTCACAGTCCACCACTTGGTGGCAGCAGATGCCCAGGCACCCTCCTGCAACTGTGGGCTGTGTCCAGTACCCCAGGGCCCACCACCCCCACTCCCCTGCAGGCACGCTTGGTCCTTGGGGTGACCCCCACCTTCACTGGGACTGGGGTCTGCAGGGCACGGGTGGTAGCCAGCTCCTCTCCATGAGCCCCCTCACCTCCCTTGCCCCAGCAGCTCCTGCAGGACAACCCCCCCAACTGTGGCCCCTTCACCCCCTCCCCCACCACGCCCCGGGTCATGCACGCGCATTTTTTCCAGCACTCTAGCATGGGCCAGACCTTGAGCCAAGGTCTCTTGAGTGGCCCGCCATCCTACAAGGGGCCCCGGCCTGAAGGTTGGTGTCCAGGGTGGGGGGCAGGGCAGGGTGTGGACTGAGGGGGTCGTTTGTCCCCGGAGACCTCGAGAGTGTGAGGTTTATTCACCAAACATTGCCTGAGTGCCTACCTGTGCCGTGGAGACCCCTAGCAGGATGAGATGGCGTCTCCATCCCCAGAACCCACCCAAGTAAGCTCCACCAAGTAAGTGCTGCCCAGGCAGATCAGAATGGGCTGCTGTGGCCAAGGTGGCCTGGGGGCACCTAGAGGAGGCAACCTGAGACTGGGCCTGCTCTGAGGTGAGGGAAGCCCAGGTGGGGGTTGTTGGGGACCTGTAGCCCCACACCCCTTCTCGTGTGACCAGGCCTACGTGACAATCTGCTTGTGTCAGATGTCTGTGCTTACGGGATATCTGCCTCATAATCTGTTTGTGCCTGGAACGCTGTGCTCCTGGCTATGCAAGTCTACTCAAGAGTGACCTCTTATCTCCTTTCAAGTTTCTGCTTTCCTGTAAAGGTTGGGAGCTGTTTTACGTCAGGGACGTCTTGTCCTTGCTTTCTCTTAAGATCTTATCACATTCCTGCATTCCTGATTCTTTACAATATGCCTGCTTTTTCCTATATAAGATGTAACCTAAGAATCAATAAACAAGACTTGATCAGAATACTGTCTTGTCTCCCGTCTCTCGCGTCTCTTGCTTCCATCCCATTCCCACTCCCCCCTCCAGGATCTGCATTGAATATCCCGCAGGTCGGGACATTTTTGGTGCCCAAACGTGGGGCCTGAGATATGGGGGATCCCGTGAGGAAG
>NW_007730512.1:56915-58679 GCF_000696425.1 Galeopterus variegatus
CTGGAACGCTGTGCTCCTGGCTATGCAAGTCTACTCAAGAGTGACCTCTTATCTCCTTTCAGGTTTCTGCTTTCCTGTAAAGGTTGGGAACTGTTTTACGTCAGGGACATCTTGTCCTTGCTTTCTCTTAAGATCTTATCATATTCCTGCATTCCTGACTCTTTACAATATGCCTGCTTTTTCTTATATAAGATGTAACCTAAGAACCAATAAATGAGACATGATCAGAATACTGTCTTGTCTCCCATCTCTTGCATCTCTTGTTCCATCCCATTCCCACTCCCCCCTCCAGGGTCTGCATTGAATATCCCGCAGGTCGGGACAGGGGGTCTCCAGGTCCCTACAGTGTCAGCCCTGTGTCTGGCACATTGCAGGTGCCAGCTGACCAAGGACTCCCCAATGTCCTGTGTCCGGGGTTCCCTACACAACCCCAGCTGGCCCTGGCTTCGGCCTCGAAGCTTCAGGGCCTCTCCTGGGAACGTCACCATGCTTCTGCAAGGTGGCCTTGGGACTTCCGAGAGCACTGGCACCTGTCTTCCAAGGCAGGAGGAAGGCTCACAAGGACTGGAGTGTTTGCTCAGCTCCCAGGGCCGTGCTGGGAAGTTGTGTCCTTGCCCCTTGCTCTCCTTTCCCCCCTCTGCTGCCCCCCAACCGCTTTCCTGTCCCCCACATGGCCTCATGATCCTGTGCCAGCCCATCAGGCCACAAAATGCAATGCCAGCGTGCCATGGACTGGACTCTGGAGATGGGCTCCAAGTCCCTGGCCCTGCTCTTGCACTGTACTGTGTCTCCCCAGCTGGGCTTGGCAGCCCCTGGAGGGGAGATGGACAGTGCCCAGCAGGAATATAGGAGGGACACCTGTGTGTGCAGCTGCTGCTCCTGAACAGAGGCTTTTCTGGATGGGAGGACCCAACCCCTTCCCAGTACTGGGAACCTGAACACAGGAGCTTTCCTGGAGTCTTCAGCATCCTGGCCCTTCCCACCCCCCCCAGTCCCCCCACACAAGTGTCCCAGCCACTTGGCACAAGAGGGGCAGAGTGAGGTGGGAGCAGGGAGGAGTCTCAAGTAGCCAGGACCCAGGATGACCAAGCTGATCCAAAAAGGCTGAGGGCTCCTTAGGGAGCTCTCACCACAGGTGCCCCGAGGCCAGGGAGGCAGGGCATGGAGGGTGGGGCACCCCACTCTCCTTGAGCCTTAGCCACCCCAGTGTGCCTCATGTACTCTCAGCCACCAGGGGAGAGGGGCCTGAACCCCAGGCCAGGCCTACACCAGCTGGCAGAACAGAAGGCCTGTGGGCCTGTGCTCTGGAGACACAGAGCCAGCAAAATGTGTAAAAGTCATCCTTTTGGGGGCTGGTTTCATCTGCTGCTCAGCATTAATCTCCCTTCCTCCCCCATCACCACTGAAGAGGGGGGAGGGGCCCTGTAACCTACAGCCTGGGACGCTCACACAGAGAATGGTGCTGGGCTGACCCCTGCTCCAGGTGCGAGGCAGGTGCTCACACTTGTCAGGGAGCCTCTGCCCAAGCCCCTCCTGTGGGTGATTTCCCTGATGGCTGCCCGCCTGGGGTCTGCACAGGACTGTCCACTCTGAGCCCCCCAGGAAGGGGACATGGGAGCACATGCACCTCCGACAAAACCACCGTGTCCCAGCTGTGCTGTGTTATCAGCAAGACAAGGTCACGGTGGAGGTTTAAAAGTTGAACTTGCTGAAAGGCCTTACTCTTTCTAAACTATCTGCTGAGGTGATGGAGCATTTAGCTTT
>NW_007730512.1:59138-70023 GCF_000696425.1 Galeopterus variegatus
CACCTCCGACAAAACCACCGTGTCCCAGCTGTGCTGTGTTATCAGCAAGACAAGGTCACGGTCATGGTGGTGGAGGTTTAAAAGTTGGACTTGCTGAAAGGCCTTACTCTTTCTAAACTATCTGCTGAGGTGATGGAGCATTTAGCTTTATTGGAAAATAATTTCTGGTTGGGACTGATGCTTGCATTGCAGAAACCAGTTTTTTATGAGCCCAAATTGAGGTTTACAAAAGAATATTTCAGCCTTTTGGAGGAGGCACCCCTCGTGCGAAGGTGAAAGTGCTCAGGTGGTCGGGGTGTCAGAGCCCCTGCACCTGCAGACTGGCCCAGCTGTGAGGCCACCTTACTCTCCTCGGTTTCATCCACCATTAGATGTTTGTGGGTGACGAATCGGACCTTCCACTCCCCCCAAGGACCCAGTTGCAGAAATGAAGTGAGGTCTGCCAGCCAGCAGGTCAGGGTCCATCGTCTCCCATACCTTCCACTACCAGGGAACAATCATCTCAGCAACGGCGTCCTTGGAGTGGTGTTACTGGGCTCCTCGCTGCCACAGGGGCACTGTTTGTGTCCGTCCAGCGCTGATTCCCTGGGGTCCCTGTGGGGGTCCTAATCAGCCTCCATACAGGACAAGGGCTGGTCAGTCACACATCTGGCAAAACCTGTCAGCCAGACCCCAGCCCAGAGCTATCGGAAGTATCAAGCCCCCTGTGGGTTCCCCACATCTTCCTTTGGTTTCCCGGGGCTTGGTTCTGCCATTGGGCCACCCTGCAAATTGAGTCAGGAAAGCAGCAGAGCCCTAAGGCTGGCAGCACAGACTTCCAGCTTCCACGTGAACCCATGGTGGGCAGGCATGCTCGCAACACTGGGCTGCCACCACTGTCACCGTGTGGCAGAACGGCACAGTATCCATGCGGGGTGCCCTGGTGGTGCCCGCTTGCTGGGCACGGCCGGCCTCCGCCAGAGCGGCTCCTGACACAGCTGGACCACGGGCTGTGTGCAGCCACACCTGCCGCCTGCGTGTGCCAAGCAGAGAGGCTGCCTGGAGCAAGGCGCGGGGGCATTTACAGGGTGTGGGAGTGCCAGGCAGATGGACTGTATTGAGATAGTTGCCTGGGAGGCCACAGCATCCCCCAGGCATCAGAGTGGGCATCCGGGGGCAGGAGTGAGGGCACACCACGGCATCCCCGGGCACCCAAAGTCTCCTTATGGCCTGGGGGCGGTCATGGCCCGGACCTGCCAGTGGTCAGCAGGCTAGAGCTAGCAGTGGGGCACAGCCTCCAGCCCCCAACTCCAAGAGCCCGGAAGCAAAGGGACAGCCGGGGAGGGTGACTGGTCTGGTAGAGACAGTGGCCACATTTCCATGCCCCCGTCCCAGCCACAGCCCCCCTCCTGGACACATCCCCAATGTGACCACCTCTCTCAGTGGTCCTCGCACAGTCCAGGAGTTCCATCACTCCTGCTCAGACCCTCCCATGCCCATTCTCCATCCCACTGTCTCCAGCTCAGGACCTCTGTCCTTGTAGCTCCCCCCACCACTGAGTGGCAGGCTCTGACTCTCGGTCCTGCTCTGATGTCCACTCCCCAGCCTCTCTCTGCACCCGCTGCCCTGCTGGGCTCTCCTCCAGCACGCGTGGGACCTGCAGGGCTTGGATGTCAGTTTACCTTCCCAGGAGGGCAGTCCCCAGAGCCACATGGGGTTCCTGGCACAGAGAAGCCAGTGGCCAATCCTCGGGGTGAGCAGGGAAGGGGAGGGCATAGAGACCTCTCAGGATGCCTCTCTTTTGGGAAAATAAGTGAAGCAGAAACCAAGCTTTGGTATTGTTGTGGGTTGAATAGTCAAAAATGTCAGAATACTTCCCAAAATTCATGTCCACCAGGCACCTGTGAGAGTGACCATATCCGGAAATAGGGTCTTTCCAGATGTCATCAAATTAAGATGAGGCCGTACTGGGTTAGGTTTGCCCCTAAATTTAATATGACATTAAAGAATGGAAATTTGTACAGAGAGACACAGTGAGCAGGCCACGTGAAGATGGAGGCAGAGATTGGAGCGATGCGACCACAAGCCAGGAAATGCCACATGCCACCAGAAGCTGGAAGAGGCAGGAAGTGTCCTCCCTTAGAGCCTTTGGAGGGAGCAAGGCCCTTCCTAACACCTTGAACTCAGACTTCTAGCTACCAGAAGTGTGAGAGAATAAATTTCTGGTGCTTTAAGCCCTCCAGGTTGTGGTCATTTGTTACAGCAGCCCCAGGAGACTCATACAGTGGGCCCTTGGGCCTTTCCGAGCTATCCTGCAACTTGAAAACACTGAACAGTTTGGGTGGGTGGAGCTGAGCATCCTGAGCCCTGGGGTCTCATCCTGCCGACCCCCCCATCCCCCCCCCCCCCAAAAGCTGAGAAAGCCTCTGCCATCACCACAAAGCTCTGGCCTCAGAGCTGGGAGGGGATGGCAGATCCTTGACCATCCAGGAAATCCTCTGTGGGTCAAGAGGGTGGTCAGGAGCCCTCCTCATGACTCCCCAAGGAAAGTGGTTTCTCGGCTCCAGTGGAGTCAGCTTTGCCCCCGATCCAGTGCCTTTTTACAGGGAATTTTCTGGTTGGAGGAGGCCCTTGAAGTCCTGAGATGCCAGCTGGTCCCTGCACCTTGTAGGCCCCGACCAGCCAGGCAGGGCACAGGTTTCCCACAGCACCTGTAGCAGAAGAACCATGCGTGGCTTACCATGCAGGTGGCACAGCCGGCTGGGAGCTTGGGGCTCCGTCCCTGCTGTGCTGTGTTCACCTTTTGGAACATCCTGCAGAGAGCTTCACACAGGAGTTGGCACCGTCAAAACGCCCCCATCACAGCTCCCCGCAAGGTGGGCAGCCGGACTCTGTACACGGCTTGGAGGGTCAGGGACACTCACACAATCGGCAACCCATCAGGCTTGAAGGCACATTCCAGAAGGATCCAGAACACCCATGGTTAGAGAAGAGAGAAGGCGTGCCTGGGGACTGTGACTTGTGTTTGTTCATCTGGTAGAATTGTTAAGTTTTAGAGAAAATGACCTGAAAGATACCCACTGTTTCTCTTTCCTGCCCATGTACTCCCTTGTGAGCTGTCTGGAGAGCCAGGCTCGGGACGTGTCAGTGAGCCTGGGCCTGTGTAAGCCCTTTGACCTTGGCCTGGCCACCCTCCTGCACACCCTCGTCACCTCTTTCTTCCCTGGCGTCGGGAAGGAGGTGCCCTCTGTTCCTCCAGCTATGCCCTTCACCTGTGCCACTCTGGACCCTCATCACCGGAAGCCCAGCAGAGGGTCACTCCCACTTCTGTGTGAGCAATTTCGGACCTTGTGGCAAGCGGGAGGGCTGAAGTGGAAGGCCCTCACCCTCTGTCCTGGGGCCATCCTCCGGGCTGGCTGGTGACTGGCCCACAGCACTGGGTGTCTCCCTGGAGCGAGACCCTGGTCCTCAAAGCCCTCCCCCGGCCCTTTCCCCCAGGTCAGAGGGCAGCCCAGGGTCCTGAGGCCTTCAGGCGCACTGGAGCAGTGACCGATGCGTGGCTGAATCTCTGAACAGGCCTCATACTGCTGCCCACCTGCAGCCCAAGGTGGGGCCAATACGTGGATGGAATCAGGACAGGCCAGAGGGCAGTGTCCACCACAGGCAGCTGCCCCAAGTCCCCATGGGCCACTGCACCTCCCCTCCTGCTGCCTCCTTCTCCCCAGGCTTCTCCTTAGCACAGACTCTCCTAACTCATCTCCCCAGTCAGGCCCATGCCACACTCATGGCCGCCCTGCCCAGGCCTGGTCACGGCTGAGCTGGGTGTCCCTTGCAGTGACCATATGTGCGAGTCACCCTGGCTGCAGCCAGCTCGGCCCAGCATGTTCACACTCTCTCTGGTCAGCCTGAGGCTGATCTGTCCACCCCTTCAGGGAGGGTGCCCACCAATGGCCCTACCACTCTCCAGCTGGCTGGTGCCCCCAATGGCCCTACCAGGGGTGGTGGTGGAAGCAGGTCCCTGATCTCAGAACCACAGCGGATGCAGGCTGTGTCTGCGGCCTGAGCAGCTGGACAATGCCAGGACAGGGCTGGCGGCTGGGCCTGTCCTCTCTGAGCTACCTCCCAAATGCCCTGTCCTGTGGGTAGCCCTGGTGCCAACCATCTGTAGAGAGGCCAGCTGAGGCCCAAGGCACCCATCCACTTGCCATAAGTCACATGACAGTGAGTGGCCAAGCTGGACGTGAACCCCGGACTTCTGTGGTGCTGCCAGAGCTGGAGGGCTTGCCAACTTAGTGGCACCCAGTGGCCTCCTGCTGGGGATTGGGTCAGAGAGTAAAGTAAGTGCCTGGCTCTCTGACCACGCTGNCCCCCCCCCCCCCAAAAGCTGAGAAAGCCTCTGCCATCACCACAAAGCTCTGGCCTCAGAGCTGGGAGGGGATGGCAGATCCTTGACCATCCAGGAAATCCTCTGTGGGTCAAGAGGGTGGTCAGGAGCCCTCCTCATGACTCCCCAAGGAAAGTGGTTTCTCGGCTCCAGTGGAGTCAGCTTTGCCCCCGATCCAGTGCCTTTTTACAGGGAATTTTCTGGTTGGAGGAGGCCCTTGAAGTCCTGAGATGCCAGCTGGTCCCTGCACCTTGTAGGCCCCGACCAGCCAGGCAGGGCACAGGTTTCCCACAGCACCTGTAGCAGAAGAACCATGCGTGGCTTACCATGCAGGTGGCACAGCCGGCTGGGAGCTTGGGGCTCCGTCCCTGCTGCGCTGTGTTCACCTTTTGGAACATCCTGCAGAGAGCTTCACACAGGAGTTGGCACCGTCAAAACGCCCCCATCACAGCTCCCCGCAAGGTGGGCAGCCGGACTCTGTACACGGCTTGGAGGGTCAGGGACACTCACACAATCGGCAACCCATCAGGCTTGAAGGCACATTCCAGAAGGATCCAGAACACCCATGGTTAGAGAAGAGAGAAGGCGTGCCTGGGGACTGTGACTTGTGTTTGTTCATCTGGTAGAATTGTTAAGTTTTAGAGAAAATGACCTGAAAGATACCCACTGTTTCTCTTTCCTGCCCATGTACTCCCTTGTGAGCTGTCTGGAGAGCCAGGCTCGGGACGTGTCAGTGAGCCTGGGCCTGTGTAAGCCCTTTGACCTTGGCCTGGCCACCCTCCTGCACACCCTCGTCACCTCTTTCTTCCCTGGCGTCGGGAAGGAGGTGCCCTCTGTTCCTCCAGCTATGCCCTTCACCTGTGCCACTCTGGACCCTCATCACCGGAAGCCCAGCAGAGGGTCACTCCCACTTCTGTGTGAGCAATTTCGGACCTTGTGGCAAGCGGGAGGGCTGAAGTGGAAGGCCCTCACCCTCTGTCCTGGGGCCATCCTCCGGGCTGGCTGGTGACTGGCCCACAGCACTGGGTGTCTCCCTGGAGCGAGACCCTGGTCCTCAAAGCCCTCCCCCGGCCCTTTCCCCCAGGTCAGAGGGCAGCCCAGGGTCCTGAGGCCTTCAGGCGCACTGGAGCAGTGACCGATGCGTGGCTGAATCTCTGAACAGGCCTCATACTGCTGCCCACCTGCAGCCCAAGGTGGGGCCAATACGTGGATGGAATCAGGACAGGCCAGAGGGCAGTGTCCACCACAGGCAGCTGCCCCAAGTCCCCATGGGCCACTGCACCTCCCCTCCTGCTGCCTCCTTCTCCCCAGGCTTCTCCTTAGCACAGACTCTCCTAACTCATCTCCCCAGTCAGGCCCATGCCACACTCATGGCCGCCCTGCCCAGGCCTGGTCACGGCTGAGCTGGGTGTCCCTTGCAGTGACCATATGTGCGAGTCACCCTGGCTGCAGCCAGCTCGGCCCAGCATGTTCACACTCTCTCTGGTCAGCCTGAGGCTGATCTGTCCACCCCTTCAGGGAGGGTGCCCACCAATGGCCCTACCACTCTCCAGCTGGCTGGTGCCCCCAATGGCCCTACCAGGGGTGGTGGTGGAAGCAGGTCCCTGATCTCAGAACCACAGCGGATGCAGGCTGTGTCTGCGGCCTGAGCAGCTGGACAATGCCAGGACAGGGCTGGCGGCTGGGCCTGTCCTCTCTGAGCTACCTCCCAAATGCCCTGTCCTGTGGGTAGCCCTGGTGCCAACCATCTGTAGAGAGGCCAGCTGAGGCCCAAGGCACCCATCCACTTGCCATAAGTCACATGACAGTGAGTGGCCAAGCTGGACGTGAACCCCGGACTTCTGTGGTGCTGCCAGAGCTGGAGGGCTTGCCAACTTAGTGGCACCCAGTGGCCTCCTGCTGGGGATTGGGTCAGAGAGTAAAGTAAGTGCCTGGCTCTCTGACCACGCTGTTGTGGCTTCTCTAGCCTGGGAGTCACAGCCCAAGGTTGGGCAGCTGGTGAGGCCAACTCATGACATCCAGGTTCCCCATGTACCCCACAGGTTGCCTCCCAAGTTGTGGAAAGGCCCTTGCTGTCCCCTGGAGATCCTTAGGCAGAAAGTTGTTCCCGCCTTGACTCTGCTCCCATGCCTCACCACTCCCACAGACAGCCACCCAGCAACCCCACCTCTCCATGGCCCGTCAACCCTGTGGCCAGCACGTGTGGTCAGTGTCCCTTGGTGTCTTCAGGACTGGGTGTCTGACATGCCACCTGTCCTGCCAGCAGCTCTGGCTGCAGCCGCAGTCCTGGCGCAGCCTGAATAGAGTTGCGCTCCCAGAGGCTGCCCTTGAATCTCACCCACCCACCTCCTTTGAGGGTTCTGTCCCCTACGGGACCGTGCCCTGGGTACAGTCAGTTCCCCCAAATAGCAGCTTCTCTTCTCACACAGCAAAAGTGTCTAGCTGGAGCGGACGGGGAGGACCAGGGAAAAGCACCCCCCGCCAAATGGACAGGGGCGTGGAGATCCGGGTTCACCCAGGGAGGGCTTCAGTAGGGGCCCCAGCCACCCACCCCAGCCCAGCGGCTGCCCACCCTCCCCTGCGTCAGGGAGGTGCTAGGCACTTGGCAGGGTGACAGCTGGGGTGGGTGCCCTTGTCCGCACTGCCCAGCGCTTACGGAGCAGTGGGCGATGGATGGTGCTAAACATCCCCGAGGATGCCCTGCGGGGTGGGGTCCTGCGCGAAGGGGCGCTGAGCTGCGCGGCCTCAGCTTTTCCGCGCAGGTCCCCTGCGGGCGCTGCTTTCTGTCAGCTGCTCAGGGTCCGAGCTGCGCCCTGACGCACCCTCTGCCCTGACATGCCCTCACTCCCAGCCTTTGTCCCTCTGCCGCCCTGTCCTCCCTGTTGTGCCCCACTCCTCGCCCCCTCCTCCCTGTTGTCCCCACTCCCCGCCCATCCTCCCTGTTGTCCCCACGCCCCGCCCGTCCTCTCCTCCCTCTGTCCCCGCCCCTGTCACTCAAGTCCTCTCCGCCTGCGACCGGGGCCGCCCCGCCTGCCTTGCGCCCGTCCCTGCCCCCCGGGTCCTTGCACTGCGACCTCGCGCCTCTAATCCGTCCAGGTCCCCAGAGCAGAGCCTGGCGCGCTCGCTCCCTCTGCGACTTCCACGCGGGAAGTGCTTCTGGGGCGCTGGCCCAATGGAGGCGGGAAGCCGCAGAGGTCGTTTTGAACGTATAGCAGCCTCCTAGGAAAGGTGGAGGGAAGGAGGTGAGACTCATCCCAACGATCCGCATTTCGTTTTAACCAGCTTGTCCGACGTGGTACGTCCTTGTGCAAATTTCGAGCATGTGATCGCGCGCTTTGGTTCACACTAGGCCTCTGCGATCTAGTGCGTGTCTTGCAGGGAGAGCACATTTCAGGTCCTCGGTGGCTGTGTGTGGCCACGAACTGGGAGGTGCTGGGGACCAGAAGAACAGGTGGACCCTGGCCTCTGTGTCTCCTGCAGCGCGTTGTCCTCCATGGGAACACTTTCTGCCACATTGAGTCTGCGGAATGCAGGGAGTCTCTCCTTGACTGTCCCCAAAAGTGCCACGTTAACGATGACGGGGACGCTGTGAAGGGCAGCAGGAGCCCCGGAGGCCTGCCACCGTCCTACCCTGAGCCCCAGCCTTCTGCGCCTCACCTGTCAGCACACCTGGTCCCTGGGACCTGAAAATGCTTTCCTGTAGGGACGATGAGAGGCGCCTGGCTCCACTTTCTCTCTTCCTTTCCATCCTGACCTGAGAGCCAGTGCCCAGAGGCAGGGTCAGAAACTCAGGGCTTGGCCTGCAGGTGCTCTGCCAGTCATGCTCCAGTTGGGAGCAGGGTGTCCCTGGATCAGGGCACTTTCATCCCAATTGCCATCTTGGGGACGCGGGGGCAGAGCTTTTCCCTCATCAGACCCCGCTCACCATTGTCTGTGGAAGGCAAGTAATGGCTGATTTTCCCCTTGAGAAACACAGTGTGAGGGAGCAGGAGAGGCCACAGGAGGTCTCCCATCCCAGAGACCCTGTCTCTAAAGGGCCACAGTCTGGGGTCCCCCTGAGTCTCCTGCCACACTGCACGGCCCCAATCAAAGGCACCTTTTGGAGGGAATAGACTTACTTTGTCCTGGCCCTTTGCCCAGCCCATGAAAGTGTCACTTTTGTGGGGTCATGAATTCAAAAGTTGCGACACAGACACTGCCTGTCCTGGCTGGGAAGTTTAAAATGAAGTTTAACTCTAGTGAAAGAAGAGTTATAGAGCACAGGTAGCAGATGTGGGAAAGCCTTCCTCTGAGCATCTTCTGTCCAGTGCTTGTGCCTTGGTGAGTCTGAGGCTCTCAAGCCCCGAGCATCCCCTCCCCTGGGTGAGGACCCCCACTCTGCCAGCTGCTGGGCCCCAGGCTCGTGCCCGAGAGTCCCAGCCAGCCAACTTCTGCCTACAGTGCAGGTGGTATGCGCCCCACCTCCCAGCCCAGAAGTGGTGGCAGATTGTTTTGCCCAAGAGCAAATCAGGAAAAACCTGCAAGGTTAGGGGAGGGGTGGGTGGGATTTTTTGCCTGGCCTGATGGAGTCGGAGGCATAGGTTCCAGGGCTAGGTCCTTGTGCGGGAACTGGGCAGGCTCCAGGTGGCATGGGGACCCAGGGCTGCCTTTCCCCTTGGTCCTTTAGAACAGGCCTGCCCCACTGATCCCTTTGGCCTTCTTGGTCGTGGTCTGGTCAACTCCTGGAGCTGGAGGGAGGAGGTGCTGGAAGACAGTCGAAGCTCTCCTCTCATTCTAGGGAGCTGCTCACAGGTCATCCAGGGAATCAGGGATGGAGGCAGAAGAGCTCAGTGCTCCTGCCTCGGATCAGCTTCCTCCTCCCTCTGCACTGCATGGTGGCTGGCCCACCTGGCACCCACATATGCCATGACGGGCCAGCACTGGAGATGCCCAGGGAAGCAGACACTGCCCCAGAAGTGGCCATGCTTCCCACAGTGGGTCAGGCACACTGGCCAGGGCACCGCACAGTGGGCACGTGGTGGTCGACCCTGCAGGCACTGACCCCCTGGGGGGCAGGGGCTTGTGCTTCCTGCAGCATCTGTGTGGGGACAGCGCTGTTCTGGCTCCAGTCCTGGCCTCCCCCCACCCTGCTGGGCTGGAACCTCATCCCTGCTCCAGCCTCCTGGATTTTTCCTGCCTTTGAGCTACAGGCAGGGCCGTTTGGTTAACAACCGTGTGTGTACGAATGCGTGCATGTGTATGTGTGTGGGTCGTGTTCTCTGACCCATAGCTGGATCCCAAGGCTCCTCCTTCACCCAGGGTGGTTCCTGAAGGGGAAACCAAGGCTTGGGGGCTCAGCCACATGCTCGCTGTGTGCCTGCCAGCTGGTCAGCCTAGGGGCTCTCTCTCCTGGGATGCGGGAATCCTGTGGCCCTAGGCCCAGGCTTCTTGGGCATCCAGGAACTTGGCTACACAGGGACCGTGGCCCTGAGGTTCCAGGCCTGAGCCACCCCTCGAGCCCCGCCTGGGTGGTGCCCCGTCCCGCCTTTCTTCCTCTCAACTTTGCCCTCTCCCCCATCCTCCCCCTTCCCCCCCTTCTGGCAAGCAGATTGCAATCCAAGCTCGCTGTGAACTTCTCCCCTGCAGTTGTCCGCCAGCCCTTCCAAGTTAAATATTACTCGTGGAGATGAGAGCCCGCGGCAGCGCTCGGCCCGTAGGTGGACTGTTCCATGGAAGGTGCGGGCTGGGGGAGGAGGCCGAGCCTGCAGCCCCCGAGGATGCTCCCCGTCGTGTCTGTGGGGCAGCTGGTGGGTGCGGGACAACCTGGGCACCTGGAGCCCAGACGGGGATGCTCCAGCCTCTCCTCTTGTCCTTCGAAGTGATCACTGTGCCTGTTTACTTAACACCCATGCTTAGGCCAGAGTGGACAGGGCCATGGGCAGCAGGTTCCTGGGCAGGGTGGCAGGGGGCCAGCCAGGGTCCCCAGAGGGGCTTGGGCTGGGCCAGGAAAGGCCCCCCTCAGCCAGTCACTCCAGCCCTGTGCCAGGCTGGGGGCGGGACTGGGAACAAAATGTTCAGAAAAATAGCCTTGTCTGTTTCGAACCGATTCCTCTTATCTGGCCCTCAGCTTTCCTGGCAGGGAAGTGGAGGCATGGGGGTACAGTCTGTGCACCTACCTCAGTGAAGCCCCCACAGCTGGGGGAGGCATGAGGGCGCTGCCTCCACTCGCCCCACCCCACAGCTGCTCGACTCCAGCCTATCAGCAATGGGCTGTAGCTTATGGGGTTTCTCAGGTTTAGAGCTGCGCCCACCCAATCCCTGGTCCCCCAGGGGAGCAAACCTGGGGATTAACGACAAACAGGCTTGTGTCATCTGTCCACCCTCCTGCCACCCCCCCAGCACCTTGTCCCCCACCCTGCTGCATGGGCCCTGAAGGGACCCAGATGTGCTCCTGCCTTAGGAGCTTTGCACCTGTGGTTGGTTCCTTCTGCTGGGAATGCTCACCCCTCACCTATTTTGGGACTTTCCTCAAATGGACCTTGT
>NW_007730512.1:71023-79646 GCF_000696425.1 Galeopterus variegatus
GAATGCTCACCCCTCACCTATTTTGGGACTTTCCTCAAATGGACCTTGTAGGGAGATACCCACCAGTCAGCACCCCAGCTGCCTCACCCTGGTCTATTCCTCTTAAGAGCACAGACCCCGCCCAACACGGAACACGTGGAAATGTAAGTTTTCATTGTCTCCCGTGAAACTGTAAGCTCTGAAGAACAGGAACACTTCTCTGCTTCTCTTTGTGCTTGTCGTAGGCAGGCACTCCATAAACTCGGTGGTGGAAATCATGTCCTCATTCATGCCTGCAGTGGGGTCTCACACCCACAGGCACCCACTGCCACTCAGGCCACAACCCTTCTGCCTGGTCAGGACACACCTGGCTGACCAGAGCTCAGGCCAGGGGCTTTCTGAGGGGACCAGTGGGGACTTAAGGGTCAGGAGGGCAGAGCTAGGCAGGGGCGGGGGCAGTACCAAGAGCCTGAGCCAGCCTACGAAACCCTGGGTAGAAGGGCAGGAGCACAGAGGCACACAGAGTCCAGGGGGGCTGCCTGCGGGTGCTGCTGGGGGGCGGCCACCCAACTCCCTCTTGGGGTGCGAGCCCATTCATCCATGAACTTCACACCCTCAAAGGGCAGCCTCCCTCCCACTCCCGTTCACAGTACATGGGACCCTGGAGCCTCCCTCCTGCCTTCTGTCCAGACAGAGCTTGTTGGAGTAGGTGCTTAATTGGACAAGCCATGTCCACCTTCCTGCTATAGCCACATTCGCTTCAGGGGGCACAGCCGCCTGCCCTGGGCACCAGACTCTCACAGGGCCTCTGTCCAGCTGGGCCCTCTCTGGAGGGGCCTCTCCCAGCGCTTCACACCTGAAACACAGCCTTAGGCCAGGGGGCTCCTGGGGCGGGGCTGGCCAGAAAGGCCCTTTGCGCACCTGGTGTGTGGCTGGGTCTGCATGGGGCTCTGGAGATGGGCCGCCCACCTGCCTGCCTCGTGCCCAGACCTGCACGCATGGCTGCCAATGTCAGACAGGGGCGAGTTGGGGCCTCGTACCTGAAATCAAGTGGGGGGCTGGAATGTGAGCTGCGAAGCCACTTTATTCCATATCATTTCTGGAGCACAGGCATCGGCCAGTCGGCAGCTAGGGAGGATTGCTGAGTGCCCTCTTTTCCCACCTGGGTGCTGACAGGACAGAGTGGGACCTTGGCCTTGTCCCGGCCTACGCCAGGGGCTGCAGCCCCTCACAAGGCCCCCACAGCCCTGCCCGTCCCCCTGCTCTCCTACCCCAGTGCCTATTTTCAGTGCTGAGGCTGGGTGGAGGTGGGGCTAAGGTTTATTTAGTCCCAGACCCTGCAGGGCAATGGGGAGGAGCAAGCCCTGCTTAGGGAGCACGACCCAGCATCCTACCAGGCAAGGCGGCAGGTCTCAGCAAGCCCAGGGGCTGGGGGTGCTGTCTCCAAGGGGCTCCTCAGCTGCCGGCCATAGTGAGGGATGCAGAGTGTTCTAAGCAGCCTTGTCCATCCTGCAAGGCACTGCCAAGTCTCCTTGTTCATTTTGGCACATGTCTGAGTCCACAGCCAAATATGCACTGGGGGTGGGGTTCTTTTCCTGGAGGGGGACTCAGGGAGCAGGTAGCTCACCCTCCCACCCCCTTGTGGTCACAGGTGGCCTTTCAGCCCTGAGTATCCCCATTCTTGGTTTGGGCTGAGGGCAGACCTCGGGCTGCCCTTAAGGGAACAGCTGGGTAAAGTGTGGTTCCAGTGGAGACATAGACTGGTGATCACTGCAGGAGGCCTGGGCCTGGGCTTAGGGGCTACAGCCTCATGCCAGTTCCAGATGCCTCATCAGGACCAAGGTGTGGCACAGGGCCCTGCTGAGATGCCTTGCCCAAGCTGGGGACTAGAGCCACGTGACCTGTGGCAGCCCTAGGCCCTGTGGCTGGGATGTTCTGACAGCCTCACCTGAGGTGGCTGGGTGTCCACAGCTGCTGCAGCAGGTGCCTAGGCGGACCCCACGTCAGCTGTGTCCTCCAGGTCCTTGGGCCCCTGTCACTGTCATTGCCTCTCTTGGGAACGAGTTTCTGATGTGGGGGAAACATGGGGCTTCCCAGGTCAGACAGGTGCTGACCTGTACCTTCTGTCTCTGGCACTGTGGCCTGTGGCGGCTCCGCAGGGCAGCCAGCATGGCAGGGATCCTGGAGTGGGAGGACGGTCGCTTGGCCCCTAGAAACACCGTGCATATAACTGTCTGCATGTCCCTTCAGCTGCATCCCATGTGGGTCTTCTGTGTCTTCATGGGTCCCCCCTCAGTTCCAGGCCACAGAAATGGAGCAGGAGATCTGAGGGTCCTGGGCTGCTTTCCCTAGACGGTCAAGTCCTTGGAGGAGCCCCGCAGCCAGGAGGGGCCCTCTGGGCTGGTGCCGCTTCTGGGACACAGGATACTGTTCCAGCATCTGTGGGGGCTCCTCTCCCCCAAGCAGGAACTTCACGGGGAAGGGGGACCTCTGTTCTGACCAGAGTGAGGTCTACTTGCTTCTTTCTCTCGAGAGCACAGGTCCTGGGTGAAATGTCCCTGGGCTCAGGACCCGAGGATGACCCAGGTGCGCTCAGATGGGGCTAGAGCATGGAGGGCGGTGGGGGGGGGCACCAATCTATCCAAGAGGCAAGGAAAGCCCATCCAGGGGGGGTGGCTGTCTCCAGGACAGCAGCAAGCATTGCCTTGGGCAGCCTGGGAGCCCCTTCCTTCCTTCATGCCTGTGGCAAGGCGGGGCTGGGTCTCTGCTCCTGCTCCCGCGGTACTGAGTCCTGGGATATCTGCAAAGAGCTGCGGTCCCTCCTCTTCTGCAGACACCATTGTCCTTGGGGCAGGGGGAGCACTGGGGTCTCGCCTCTCGTGCCCAGGCCTCCCTTGGCTTGCAGTGGTCTGTGGTTAGAGAGGGGAAAGGGAGCCCCATGTAAGGGAGCTCACTCCCCCAAGAAATAGCTCTCATGCCTTATGTGATGACTGAGCTCACTCAAGGGCCTGCCAGAAATGACACCGAGGGCGGGAGGGGGCCTGCTCGGGAAACCAAGTGCGGCTCAGATTTACAAGCCGGCTGGGCCCTGCCTTGAAGCAAGAGGGACCCAGGGCCGTGCAGCGGTGCAAGGCGATCAGAGCACAGACCTGGGTCTTCATGGGGGCAGGGGGCCCAGGAGGGGCATGAGGGCAGCAAGGGCTGGTGGGGCTGTGCTGTGGCCAAGCCTGGGGAGTGGGCACGGCTGGCTGCTGGGCAGTTCATTCAGCATGCGTGTGCCTGGCCAAGCAGGCCACAGTCCCGGGTCCACCCTTGCCTCCCAAGCCAGGCACCACAGGACCATGATGTCACAGGAAGGGGCCCCTCCTGAGTCACCCAAGACCCTCTGGGAGCAGCTCTGTGGTGGGCTGGCAGAGCTCCCTTTCCCCACAGCACCCACTGCCCGCTGCTCACTGCCTGCTGCCCCTCCATTCACCGGACGCCCAGCTGGAAACCAGACTGAGGCCCGTGGCTGCCTGGGCTCCCCTTCTTCTCTTCCTTCATTGGAGACCCAGCCCCACCCACTGCTCCCCCTCTGCCTCCCTAGGGTACATGCAGTGTCCCCCCCACTGTGCCAGGCCCCAACCCCAGGGCCAACCCAGACCCCCCGTCTCCTGGGAAGACCACAGGTTCAAAGAGCGGAGGGGGCTCCAGGGAGGCTGTGGCAGGGGCTGCGGGGCAGTTCTTGGGGCCTGAGTGCACAGCGGGGGGTCCTTAGGGTAGTGCCCCCAGTCACGTGGGCACCATCCTGCCAACGCTGTGCAGGTGGGCTGCCCAGCCTGGGGTTCCCTGTCTGGCCAGTGGCTGGGCCTGGGGGATGTGCCTCGCCTCGTCCAGCTATTCACAAATATTTAATGAGACTCTACTTGGTGCTCGCCACCAGGAAGGCCAGCTGACAGGCAGAGTGAGGGGGCCACCAGGCAGGAGGAGGCCAGCCCCAGGCCTGGGTCACTGGCCCAGACAGTGAGCATGGCCAGGGGCCAGATCTGCAGAGGCCAGCAGCCACTGGGAAGGGTCTTGGACTATGCTCTAAAGGCTCAGGCAGGAGAGAGAGAAGCCCGCTGCCCCTCCATCCACTGGACGCCCAGCTGGGAACTGGATTGAGGCCTGTGGCCACCTGAGGGGGTCAAGGACTGTGCTGGGAGCCCAGCATGGGGCAGACCCTGTGTTCAGGAAGTATGGCTGGAGGAGCTGTGGGCCCAGGAGAGGGGAGATGGACCATGCCCTGCTGACAAAGGGGAGGGTTGAGCATGGGAGAGTGGTAGGTAGCAGGGGACGTGGGGCAGAGGCTTCCACAGAGGGCTTGTCTGGGGTTGGAAGGTTGGACTCCCTCTGGATAACAGGAAGGTGGATGTCACTGGCTCCTCAGAGATAAAGTGGGTGTCTGGAGGGCAGGACCTGCATGGAGAGGACCACCAAGCCACTGGGGTCTGGCCCTCACAGCTCACCCTGCCCTGTGCCCTCTCAGCAGAGCCCACCTGTCCGTGCCCTGCAGCAGGTTGTTGGGCCTCACCTGGGCTCCCACTGCCTACCAGCCAGTGACATGGGGAGGTCCCAGGTGCCCTGAGCCTTGGCATGCTCTGGTATGACACAGGGACAGTGATACCACCTGCCTCAGTACTGTGAGGGGGAAATAAGCCCTAGCACTGATGCTTGTGACACACGAATTTCTACTGTTCTTACCAACAGTGTCACAGCCTCGGGCCTCCGGAAGGTGCTGTGGGCAGTGGCACTCCACTTTTGATGGCGCTGGCTGAAGCCCTCATGTGGGCAGGGACAGTGCTGTGCTCAGCGCTGTGTGCTGGGCTTGGAGGATACTAGTGATGACCAGGCCCTGGCCGGATCCCCAGCTCCCCTCCCCCACTGAAGCCTCCATGGCCTCCCATCCCTTGCATTTTTCATGTGATCTCTTTAGCCAAGTCAGGACTGGAGCTCTGGCCTTGGGGCCCTGGGCCAGGCACAGAGCTGTAGGGCACAGGGACGAGGCAGCCTCCCTGTGATCGGCATGGTGTGGCCGCAGCCCCAGGTGGGCCATGGCCAGCACAGTGCACATTCCAGAGCAGCACAGGATGCTTTGGGGGACAGGGTCCGGTGGGCAGGGGTGGGACCTCAGGGCAGGGCTCCCCCACAGGCTCTCTTCTCAGTTCAGCATGCAGCTAGCTCCTCTAGGCTGGGCCTTGCAGGAGTGTCCCACCCACCGTCCACAGGTGGGGGCAAGTCCCAAGGGACAGGCTGTGGGGGAACCCCACGGGGGGGACCGCTGGGGGGATCAGGGCCATGTGCCCCTCCCTCACTCCTGCTCATTCCTGCTGCTGCGGCACCCTCAGCCCTCAAGGTCCCCTGTGCTGGCAGGGCAGGGGTCTCCTGCAGGGGAAGGGGTCCAAGAGCCAGCCTTGCCTCCCCAGCCTGGGACCTGGGCCAGGCCACGTTGTACCCTGGGAGTGGGCCTGGAGGTAGGGTTGGGTGACCATCTGGCTCCCAGGACTGCCCAATGCGCTGCCCAGGCCCTCAGAGGCCGGGTGGCTTCATCGCCACCCCACCCAGCTTTGTCCAGCAGCTGAAGCCGGGCCTGGGTCCTTTGGACACGTCTTGTCATTCTCTGAGCCCTTCCTTATTTCTTGTCCTATACGCTCTCTCCCAGCCCCAGCCCTGGGATCAGCTTTTTCTCCAAAGGTTTCTTTCAGAAAAGAATGGAATTCAGAAGCCAAAATCTGGGTTTTTGGTGTGCTCACTGCTGTTAGGGGTCCCTCCTCTCAGGGCCTCTCTGTGACAGAGCTAGGTACACACATCTGTGCAACACACACGTTTACATCTGTAGTTCTGTTTACAAAACCTAACTTTTCTGAGATCACATAGGTATTGCTAATTACAATCCAACACCGCACTGTTAATTTCTCCCTTTCCATATTTTAAATTCTCACCTCTAACAGTGAGAAAGCTGACTCTTGTTGCCCTAAAACACTTGTTGGTTTGGTCAAACCTCCCTCCACGCACAACACACACATAATCCATCTCCCTGCTCCAGTGGATGTCCCCTCACCCCCTTGGGCTCTGACCTCTTGCTCAGGGCTGCCCCCTGGGGATGGCTCTGAGCCTGTCTCCAGGCGCTTGGGGAGGTGAGAGGCTTTGCAACTTACCCCCGAGGGCCTGGCTTCCCTTCCCTCCCTCACTCCCTCAGACCCTACCTCTGCTTCCTGGGACTGCCTCCCAGATAAATTACTTGCACTCAGATCTGTCTCAGGGTCTGCTTTGCATGGAACCTAAAACAAGGCAAAAGTCTTTTCTAGGTTTCATCAAGTTTATGTTTCTTGTGTAAATTTTTTTCCAAATTTGAAGTTTTAAAACAGTCACTCAGCACTTTCCTGACAATGGAAGTTCATCCCTGGCTGCTACTAGGCTTTTCTTTCTGATCCCCAATGAAGGAGGGGTGGGATGGCAGTGGGGGGACAGCAGGGCAGGGTGGAGCAGAGCTGGTCTGTGGTGGGGAAGCTGTGTGTGTTGGGGCTGGTCTGATGCCCACAGTACATTTCCCCAGCTGGGCCTCTGAGCTCCCTGACAAGTAGGGGTACCCCTTTGAGTGCTGGCACCCTCATCTCTAGGTCCTGAGGGCTGTCCATCCCATCTCCAGGCTGCTGGCTTCATGAGGTTGGAGTCTCAACTACAAGGCCAGCCTCCAGGGGTCCTTCCCTGCCTAAAGCCAGCTCCCCACCACTCTTGCCTCCCCAGGGATGGGATGGTATTGCTCCTACACTAGCGTCATCAGTCTCCCACACAGGAATGGAAGCCGCACAGGGCAGGGCTCGTCTCCTTCTGCTGTCCCGGCGCCCAGCTCAGAGCCTGCAGGGGTAGGAGCTCCACACATGCATGCTTATCCAACAAGGGGACAACCATGCCCAGCTGCCCAACCCATCTGTGTGCCAAGGGCCAGGGAGTGAGCAGGAGGGCCTGGCACGGGGGTCCCTACCCCTGCCCAAATGTGGGGGCTCCTCTGGACAGGCACCAAGCCCATCCCACCCCACTCCCCGATGTGGCTGTGCCTGTGGCCTGGACCCTCCACGGACTGGCATGGTAGCCTGGCCCAGTGGGCTGGCCCATGGCATGAGTGGGCAACTGGCCAGAGCAGATGCTGGAAGGGGTGGGAGGGAGGAAGGCCAGCAGGTGCAAACCCCCACTGGGCTCAGGGAGAAAGCAGGGCCCTGCCAGCTCTGCCTAGGCACAGCAGCTCTGATCTTTGGTGGGGTGGGCTACTCTGGAAACTCCATTTTGGGGGGAGGAGGCTTGGAAGTCCAATGAGGGCAAAGGCAGCTTCAGAGGCCAGCCCAAGGCCCTCCCTGCTTCCTAGAAGGGCCACCCCCCCCCCCGTCCACAGTACTTTCACCCTCCTGCACACTCCTGGCTGTTTTGCTGGGGAAAGTGTTGTCACCTCATCTGGGCCCTGCAAAGCCAGACGCACAGATGGAAGCGGAGCATCTGAGTGGACACTGCCCATGCTGGGGGCCATGCTCGGAGCCCTGTCCAGAACTCCCGCTTGGCCAGAAAAGCAAGAGAAATTCCTCCCTTGATTGGAGACACTTCTCAGCTGTCTTAGGTTCTCCAGACACCTTCTTTGGTTGTACAGAATTCAAATCTAGATGGAAGGAAATGACTCCTTCAGGTGCAATCTTACCTTTTTCTGGGTTCCAAAATGTGGGCCAACGAGACCATCTCTAGGAAAACAAATAAGTCCTTTTTCTTTGTTTTTTAAGCATTTGTTTTAAGGTAACACTCTTCTTGGCCTGTCTTCTTACGTGGGAACAAATAGAGACGCTCCTGGTGGGGGCTTCCGATGGTGGGGGCCAGCGAGTGAAAGGAAGAGTGGGCGGGACAGCAGGGGCTGTGATCACAAGGACGGACAAGCCCCCAGGGCACTGGCCAGTAGGGACCAGGCAGAGGGCTCACGTGTCTGCGGCGGGAGCAATCAGGTTTTCAAACACCCTGAACCTCAAGCCCTTCCTGGGGAGGTCGCTGCCTCCCGACATGTGCCCCTGTCTCGGGGGCGACCGGAGGCCTGCACAGACTGGCTCCCCAGGGCAGGAGCTGTGCACCAGGGGTGCTGGTTTGGGGCCGGTTCCAGCCTCCACTAGGGAAGAAAGGAACAGAAGGTCACGAGCTGAAGGTCACTCAGGACAGCTTCAACACCCCTGTCTTGTGGGAAAGTGCCATGCCCAGCTCGCTGGACTGTCCACCTGCATCAGGTTGAGCCAGCTGGGGCTGTGCCCCCCATTCGAGTCCCCACTCCCTGGGCGTCTGCTGAGTGCTGCCTTTCTCTGGGGGCACCTGGTCTTCTCCCTCCCGGACCTTCCTGGCGCTTGTCTCACCCACAACACAGCTAGTGTCCGAGGGACAGACAGTGGCCCCTCAGTCCGGCCACGAGCCCGGCAGACGTGCAAGCGGCTCCCGGCCCTGGAGGTTGCGAGGTGAGGGCAGGCCAGCCGCGCCCCGGGCTCGCCGTCCTTCCAGCGAGCTGGCGGGTGGGCGGCTCAGAGAGGCGGGGCCGTCAACCCAAGGCCCGAGCCCCCAGCCGGGGTGGGGGGGAGGGTCCCGCCGCGAACGGGCCGCGGGGTCA
>NW_007730512.1:81824-100234 GCF_000696425.1 Galeopterus variegatus
AGCCGCCGCCCGTGGTGCACCTGCCCGCCATCCAGCCGCCGCCGCCCGCGCTGCCCGGGCCCTTCTTCATGCCGTCCGTCCGCTCCACCGAGCGCTGCGAGACGGTGCTGGAGGGCGAGACCATCTCGTGCTTTGTGGTGGGCGGCGAGAAGCGCCTGTGCCTGCTGCAGATCCTCAACTCGGTGCTGCGCGACTTCTCACTGCAGATCAACTCGGTGTGCGATGAGCTGCACATGTACTGCTCGCGCTGCACGGCTGACCAGCTGGAGATCCTCAAAGTCATGGGCATCCTGCTCTTCTCGGCGTCCTTGTGTGGACTCATCACCAAGACGGACGCTGAGCGCCTGTGCAACGCGCTGCTCTACCTTGGCGCCTACCAGCCGCCCTGCAAGAAGGAGCTGTCCACCAGTCTGGCCATGGGCCTGGAGCTCAGCGAGCGCAGCATCCGCGTGTACCACGAGTGCTTCGGTAAATGCATGGGGCTGCTGGTGCCTGAGCTCTACAGCAGCCCAAGCGCCGCCTGCATCCAGTGCCTCAACTGCCGCCTCGTGTACCCGCCGCACAAGTTCGTGGTGCACTCGCACAAGGCCCTGGAGAACCGGACCTGCCACTGGGGCTTCGACTCGGCCAAGTGGCGGGCCTACATCCTGCTGAGCCAGGACTACACGGGCAAGGAGGAGCAGGCTCGTCTGGGCCGCTGCCGGGACGACGTGAAGGAGAAGTTCGACTATGGCAACAAGTACAAGCGGCGGGTGCCCTGGGTGAGTGTTCCCAGGCCTGGGAGCTGGGCAGGCCACACCCGGTGTGGGGGGCCCTCCTGGGCCAGGGGCTCCAGTCTCCCAAGGCTGGGACCTGCGTTACTGCCTTACCCCACATCTTAGGTTTTGTTTCGTTTTAAGGAGATTCAGGGCAGCACCAGTGTCCCCATCAACAGGGCCAGATGGCCTGGCTGGAAGGCCCTCGTGCCTGACCACCATGACAAGCCTGCGTAGGGGCTGGAGGCCTGGCCTGGTGGGTGGAAAAGCCCCCCTGAGGCCCACAGCCATTGCTTGGATAGGCCGGGAGGGCGCTTGAGAGAGAAGCCTGCCCCATACTCGGCAAGTTAGATCCGGTTGGACCCAGGCCTTGAGCCACAGCCCAGGTCTTCTTTGGGGTGTCCAGATGGGTTGAGGTGAAGGTTGCTCTCTCACCCCAGAAGCCTCCCAGGTTGCAGACAGAGGTGTGCCTGCCCTTGGTCCCCAGGAGACAGTTTTGGCAAGGCGGGGCCTGGTTTTGTTTCCCTGTTTGTGCCTTGAAGTCTTGGGACACAGACACAAAAATGAAGCCAGGTGTCCGGGCTGCAGGGGCAGGGGGCCGAGACTTGGTGACTCCAGCCCTGGGCCTGCCAGGGAGGAAGTCCCAGAGTCCCTGGGCGGAGTCGAGGGCAAGTGCCACTGGGCTACCAGCTTGGGACCTGGTCAGCGGGCAGTGTTGGAGTTACTGGCGCCTGCGATTTGTTTTGGACATGCCCGTTTCCTTCTCTGCCTTTCTGAAATGCAAAAGGGCACCGAGTGGAAGGGCCCTGGCCGTGGCTCTGTTGTTTGCCAGGCGGAGGATCTGTGGGATCCGGCTTGGGCAGCTTGTGGCCCACTAGCTGCTGAAACCGGTCACTGGGGGTCCTCAGGGACTTTTTGTTGCACACCCCCCCAAAAGTATGGTTTATTAAATTGCACACACACAGTGCTGCGTTGGCTCAGCTATTTTTGGGAGGCCTAATTAATTCAGCTATTGCATCAAACTTTTTTTTCTAGATCTGTGAATAGATGCTACAGCCTGGTTTTCTCTGCCGCCCCTCCAGCGGAGTCAGAGTTGTGGGAGGAGGGGCTGTGGAAGCGAGGGACTGTCGCCTCTGCTTGGAGGGGGCCGCATGCATGTGTGCATCTGTGTGTGTGCAGTGGTGTTTCTGTCCCGGGCTAGGCCAGTGCCCCAGTGGCCACTGTGTGCAGACCCATGGGGGCTGGGTGAGGATGCTGGTGGCCATTTCTTTCAGGTGGGGAGGTGGTTGTGGGTGGACACGATGGGTGCTCCCAGTGAGCCGAGGGCCTTTCTGTTTGGGGTGCTCACACCCTCGCCAACTCCTGTGGCATGAAGAAGCCAGTGTGCTCCCCAGGGACTGTGGTGACGAGCCCGGGCGGACCGTAGCGCTGGTCGTTGGCGAGGCCCGAGCTGCTGGGAAACATTCATGTTACCGATCTCCAGCGTGTTAAACAGGGGATCTTGTCTGAGCAGGGTGTGTCTTGTTTTTGTCCGAGTCTGGGTCATGTGTGTGTTTGTGGTCTTTTTGTCTTCCTGGGCTTTGCAGGGGCCCGGTGGAGTGGCCAGCAGGGCCTTTTTGTCACAGCTGCTATAGAGTGGAGCCCAGGACTGGCCTCTCCCTCCCTTGCAGCAGGCCCTGTGGTTCTGGGTGAGGGGTCCTCAGGCTCAGGGCAGGCCTGGCCAGAGCTTGCGGCCTGGGTGCCCCTTGAGGGGAAGGCAGGATGTCCCCAAGCTGTGGTCCTAGAGACAGGCCAGGCCTCCACTTGGGTCACCTTGGCAGATGGTTTGGAGAGGCCTTTCTCAGTGCCTTCTCTAGCACGGCTCTGAAGTCCAGTTTACTGATTAAAAAGACATTCCCTGAGTGGTGAGTGTGAGTGACTGGGGTGTCCATGCCTGAGTGGCAGTCCCAGCCCTCCCCTCACAATGGTGGTGTGGACTGGGTCCCTGCACATTTGCCAGCTCCTGCATGCTTTCCTGAGGAGGGACCAGAGGGCCGCTGTCCCCTCCTTGTGGGGCGCTCGTGCTCCAAGCCCTGCCTCTCTAAGTTCTCGATGGTGCAGCGGCTGGGCTCCCCTTGCTCAGTGACCATGCCATTGGGAGTTCAGAGCTGCGTGGTCCCCTGTAAATCTCCCTCGACAGCAGTGTGCTTGTCTGTGTACACGCCAGGGGCACCACATGAGAAGGGGGTGGCTCTCTCAAGGTGGGCGTGGACCCATGGCTGCCCAGACCCCACTGGTCCTAGGAGGAGTGGCCTGGGAGGACCCCCCGAGCCCCACCGGTAGTCCCACTGCTGATCTCCTTTGGCTCCTCCCAGTTGCCTCTTGACAGCTTGATGGGATATGTTTTGATTTTCTTCACTTCTTTTGTATTATAAAATTTTAATATTTTTGATCTACGGAGGATGAGGGCAGAAGGAACAAAAAATGTACTGGAACTCTCTTTGCAGGGGACGCTGCTTCCAGGAGGCCTTTGGGCTCTGCTGAGCGGGAGTGAGCCTTCTGGTTGTTCGTGCGAGGCGAGGTGTGGGCCGGGTCTCCTGCTCAGGTGGACTCGGTGATTTTCCCAGTTTCTCTGGAACCCTGATTACCTCTGCCCGCCCTGCTTTGCGGGCAGGCCTGGTTGTGGTGTGGTCGTGGTTCCTATGGTCATCCCAGTGTGGAACTGGGTGGGAGGCAGGGCTCCAGCTTTGAGCCCTGGGGAGGCCCTGTGCAGGCAGGAGGCTGTGCCTGAGGCCTGGCATGTCAGTGGTGCTGTGACAGTGTGAGGGGTTGGCAGTCTTCCTTGGTCGTGTCTCCCTAATGTCATAGGGGACTCAGAGAAAGTGTTCACTGCTGTCCCAGCTTCCTGCTGGTGTAGCTTGGATGACCATGTGCGCTACCTGGGAGTGCCGCAAGTCACCTCTTAGGGATTCCTATGGCTGTTGTCATTGGGAGGTATGTGCAGTGAGCCAGCCCAGCTCTGGAACCTGGGGGGTTGGTCTCACATCTCCACTCTGTCCCTCGCTGTGTGACCTTGAGCGAGTTGTCTAGGTTCTGTATGTCTCAGTTTCCTCATGTGTAAACTGGGGGCTAATGTTTTATTGATCTTGGGTGTTTAACGTGTTGAGTGTCACGGGTGGGGTCTGTACGGGTCATTGCTGCTTGGAACATATGGCAAAGAGACAGGAGCCTTTACCTCTCCATCCTTCCCTTTTCTTTGGCCTGGTCAACTCTGTCCCTTTCTCTTGGGTTGTCTGATGGCTGTTGCACGAAATTGGACTAAATCTTTTCATTGGCATAGATTGCTGTCAGTCAGAAAAGTAGACAAACGGTGGCAGTTTGAGCTGCCGCTTGGCCCGCTGCCTGGGACACAGCTTCTTGTCCCACGGGGCGTCTTGCTGGGTAGCCAAGCACTTCCTTTCAGGCTGATGACAAGGTGCTACGGTGCCTCCCTCGGCCAGAGCGGTGTCCACTGCCTCTGTGTTTGAGAAACAGACTCCTAACTACTGTGTGTGATTTTGAATGTCCTTGTGAGTGAAGAATTTCTGTTGTTACATTATTTCACCTCTGTCTCCAGACGCCTGAGGTCTTCGAGGGGTCTTTGTTAGAATTGCTCGTGTGTGCAACCAATGTCAGTTCGTGGTGCATGGAGCCGTGTGCAGCAGGCATGGCGGTGTGGATTGTCTGAGTTCCTGACAATTGGTAACTTTTTCTGGCCAGCCTCAGTAAGCATTGAGTCTTGAAGAGAGCATTGAATGAATGAATCTTTTAGGTGCAGAGGCCAGGAAAGGGTTCTGGATTTAGGAGCCCGCTCTGAGTAAGTTGTATTTTGCTCTTTTAAGCTGAAATTCCTACAGGAAGGGTTGGTACTGGGAACTGGGAATGCTGGAATTGGCCTGCTTCTTCCAGGACCCCTCTTTGGTGCAGCGGCGGACGTCCTCAGGTCTGGGGGGTGCTTCAGAGGGTGGGCTGTCCCTTTGCCTCTGGCCTCCTTTTGGAGAAGTGTATTTACTGTGAGGGTGTTTTGCTACAGGTTTTCGTGGTGTGCAGCGCTGATTTCCCAGCTCCCAATGCTTGGCTCAGAGGGCAGGCTGCCTTCTTGGCGATGCTCTGCAGTCTGGCTCCAGGATGAGCCCCCACCCGTGCACAAGGATGGGGTCCGCGGGTCTGGTTTGATCACCAGGGCAAGGGCTGCAGCAGGAAGGCTGGTAGGGTCTTTCCAGATGGGGGAAACGGTGGCCTGAGAGTCATCTCTAGCTTCTGCCTGTGGCCAGAGGCAGTCCTGCAGTGAGGGGGGCTGGGGGCCCTGCCTGCCCCGCCTGTGCCCTTGTCTGGCCTCTGCTAGAGCCTCACACAGCTCGTTCTCTGGGCATGGTCCATTGCCCCATCCATCTGACTGTCTGTCCTGCTGGTTTCCAGGATCCCCTGGGAGCTGGGCTGGGTGCCTTGCCTTCTGGGGTCAGCAGGATCACTGAGTAGCTCCCCTGTTGCTCCTTGGGTGCCACAGTCAGCATGGGGCTTTGGAGAGTAAGGTCGCTGACTCTGCGGCGTCTGTTTCTCCACCTCCCTGAAGCCAGGTTGTGTAATGTCTGTCTGAAATGTCAGTGAGACAGACAGGATGTGGCACGTGCGGAAGTTTGGGTGAAGTGTGTGAGCCGATCCCCATCTTGGAGCCGGGCGTGGGGGGCAGCCCCAGCCCAGGTTGAGCCCTGCGCCCAGGGGGCCGTGGGGGGCGGTGGCAGCGGGTCTGGGGCCTGCACCCTGGCCATCGGGAAGGAGGTGTCTGCAGCCTGGCGGCATGGCTTTCTGTGGCAATGTGTCTCTTTCTAAGGATTATGAAAGTTTAGGGAGGATTTCTCCACTAGAAGGATTATGCAAGTTTCAAGTGAAATGTTTTTTAAAAGTTTCTTTGTTTTGAGTCAAAATACAGAGGCTGAGTTATTTCCTTAAGATCTGGGACAGCTGAGAAAGAAGAATGTCCCGCTCTTCCTCATCCTCTCGTCACTGGGGCTCATGGAGCTGGGGACCGACCGGAGACAGGCCTAGCTTTTCACCTTCACACCTCCCTCCCAACTGCTGCTGGGGGTCGTTGTCCTGTGTGGGCTCCTTCCCACCCTGGCCATCACCTGTCATGTCCCTGGGGACACGTTATTGCCTGTGTAAGCCTGGCCGAGGTCTACCCCCACCTTTGCACCTGACCTCAGGGAAGCTTGGTTCCTCCTCTGGTGACTGGGTGCTGCTCTGGCCACCTTTCTCCTTGCTCTCTGTTGTGGGTAACTCAGGTCACCCTCAGGAAGCACTTGGCACGTCCTGGGGGCAGGGGTGTAGTAAGCGATAGCTCTTAGTGCTGCTTTTTTGTGAATACGGAGACAGTTCCTGAAGAGCTCTGCTTTCCAGAGCCTGTTTGTTTGTTGCACTGTACAGTACCTGATGCTTTTCCAGGAGGCCTCGCTGGGGGATGGTTCTGGGGGTCCCCCAGCTCCAGGCTCATCACCACTTGCATCTGCTTACTTACTGAAATGAAGGACCAAGACTTGGGTGTGAATTTTCAGTGAGACTTGTGGGTGACAGTAGTAAAACATAGGAGAAGGCCCAGGGTGGACGCAGCACCCATGCTGTTCACACCCTCGGGGGACTTGGTGGCACCCGGCACCTGTAACCTGCAGCATGTGTCCTGGTGCTGCTTTGGTCTTTGCTTGAAATTGCTGTTCTTTTGAGTACTCCTGTCTTTTGTTTGGGTGGACACAGGTAAAGGGATCTTCAACAGGGGTCTTGGCATGAGCCTTGGAAACATCTGAGATTCTCTTTCGCTACTTGGCATTTGTGTCATCTTTGATTTTACTTTTTTGACTTATAAAGGTGTGGAGAATGCTGTGACTTCATGCTTTTGCAGCTACAGGTAATAATTTGGGAAGTTCAGCTGTGGCTTGTGGCCAGCACACCTAGCCCAGGCCGTCTTGGCTGTGGGAGGCCTGGTCGTGCTGGCCCTGGGGGACGTGTGTGGGGTTGTATTGTTGGCTTCACGGGGCTGGGTGGGAGGGCTTGGTCACGGCTGGGTCTCCAGTTTCAGGACTGAAATAAATACTCATCGAATGACTTAGTGGAAGCGCAGAATCACCCACCATCAGGGCTGCTGGCAGCTCTCTTCCCTGGCTAGGAAAGGGAAGCTGGGAAGCTATTTCAGGAGTAGCATTGAGTTCCCCCTTAGGTGGCATTCTTTCCTCACCCCATTTTAGGTTTTGAAGAAGGCGGTTCACTCAGATCTGACTTGGGGATGATTCTACCCTGGTTCCACATTGTAGTGCTCAGAAAGTGCTGGAATGTTACCTGTGGCTTGGATTGAGTGCCCTTGTTCTTCCACCTCCTGGCACTGCCTGGCCGAGCTTCTGTGACGACTGTTGCTGCACCTGTGGCTTCTGCTGGATGGTCGGCTGCTGCTTTGAAAGAAGCAGCTCTTGCTAGAAGTGGGCCTCCAGCAGGTCCCAGTGTGCTGCTTTCAGGGGAACGTGGTGGGTCAGGCTGGTGGCCTCAGGTGGACATGGGTGGTGGGGAGGTGGCTCCCAGTGAGGGAACCTGACCCCGAAACAGAGGATTGGTCACTGTCCTGAGAGTTAGCGGAGCTGGGGCTTCACGCCAGGGCCCAGTGGAGAGGAGGGCGTCCCTGTGGAGACTGGCAGGCAGGTGGGTGGAGCGCAGCTGGTCCGAGGGCCTAGGGCACTAACTGGGCTCTTTTCGGTCCTTTCCCTTCCGGACTCGGCCCCTGGGCAGCACGTGGCAGTGACTGGTGGGACATCAGCTCTGCTGTGCTCTGGTGCTGGTGCTGCTGAGAGGCCGGCTGGCAGGGAGCTCAGTGGGGCTGCGGGTGAGGGTGGTGTCCAGCACACCTGCTCACTGTTGCTCTGGCCACACTCCTCGTGGTGCCATGGCTCCTCAGCCGTGGCTGTCTGGGTGCCGCTTCACACTGCACAGGGTCTCCTTCGATGTCACCTCACTTCTGTGCTTACGAGAAAAAACCTGTACAGCTAGCAATTAGGTGTTTTTGCTAATTATATCATTTTCTTCTGCCTACAAGTAAATCTGTAAGTGATTAGGACAAGAAGTGGCCTCAGGCCTGCAGACCCCCTCACCCTACTCGGGGGTGCGGGGGCCGTGAACTGCCAGTGCAGCCGTTGGGAAAAGGCTGATGATTGGACAGTTGCTCGCAGAGTCTTTATGTGGATTCTGCACTGAAGGTGACATGGAAACATCTTTGTGTGTGTCTTTGCCTATAAACAGAGAAGTTAGGCCAGCTCCCTGTCCAGGCAATGAGGCCTCGAGGTTCGGTGGGTGGAACCTGGGGCCTGGACAGTCACCTCAGCCAGAATGGGCGGTGCCCATGCTGCCCGCTTCCCCGTCCTCGGGGTTACACTGAGAGCTGATGATTCAGCTCTGCCAGCGGCCATTTCCGTGACTTGGTTTCCAAATGCCACGTCTTGGCCTCCCCCTTCAGGAGCAGGCTTGCACCCTGGGGTGGGATCCTGGCCAAAGTGACCGTTCTGCTCTTTTGTCCTGCTTTGTCTGAACTGTTGAATATTAATGAGGGGAGCTGGGGCGTGAGGGCAGCCACCATGGAGTGGCTCTTTAAAGGAGGGCCCTTGATTTTTGTTTTGCATCTATCATTTGGGTCCCTGGCCCCCACAGTGGGGGTGACGCCACTGGTTGGATTCAAAAGGGGGGCCTGGCGGCCAGAGCCTGGGCAGGAAGCCTTTGACCTGAGGCAGGGAAGGTGGCTCTTTGTGTCTGGGTGTGGAGAATGAAAGGGCAGGCAGCCTCTCGGCCACACATGGGCTTTACCTGCTGCAGTCTCACTCTGCCCGTGAGCGAGGTGGAGCCACTGTGACCGCGCCTGGTTTCTAAGCTGCTCTTTCCTCCCCTAACGCCTCCGTGCAGGTAGTGGTCAGTATTGTGTTTTAGTATCTCTGGTCAAGCAGAATTTGCTAGGAGCTTGGAGAGAGGCAACGATGCTTAGAGATTGAGGGCATGGACTCTTCCATCCAGATGGCTGAGCCCGAATCCTGGGTAGGCCACTTCCTTACTATGGGTTGCATCACTTCTGGGCCCAAGTGGTGCTGAGCTGTGCAGCAGCTTCACTGTCTTTAGCTGTTCGGCCCCTCTCCTTTTCAAAAGAGGCAGTTGGGCCTGTCGAGCTGTCTCAGGAGCCAAGCCTGGACTAAGTGCGGGTGATGAGCTACATCGGGTGCTGGCATGGGGACCCTGCCCACAGCCAGGAAGGCCAGTCAACCAGCTGATGGAAGTGAGCAGGTGCCACAGTGAAATGCATGCAGTGTGTTGGGCGGCCATGAGGCTGGGGGCCTGTCCGTGGATTTGGGCCTGTGCTGTCTTTTCTTGGTGCTGTCAGACACTGGCCACCCCCAGTGGCCCGCTACAGGGTAGAGGCTGACTTCCGTTGAGCTGTATGTTTGGTGGGGCCTGCAAGGGCACGTCCAGCCTGGGCCTCAGCATTGGGTCCCTTTGTGGTTGGGTCCACATGTCCCTGGCTTTGTCTGTCAAGATGCTGGCTGCATGTCGTCCGTGAGGCTCTGTGGGCGCAGGCTGAGGATGTCACACAGCCCTGGGCCCAGCGTGCTGGGTGTGCATGGTGGAGTTGCTCCTCCGCTAAGTTCAACCACCAGATGACGTCCAGTGTTCTGTTTCACAGCAAAGCTGTGGGATTTATTTCCAAGTATTACAATTTTCTGGTAGCTCTTTAGGCCATGGTTTTGGTAAATGACCCAAGAGTGGCAGGTTCCTTGCTTGTGGCCTGATCTGAGTAGAGTGAGACTGACCCAAGGGAGATGTTATTGGGAAAAGAGATTTTTCAGAAAAGAAAAGCAAGGCGTTGTATGACGAACCAGCTTGGAGACCCTTGGTTCCGTCTGCTGTTGCTGGAGCTGAAAGCTTGGGAGAGACAGAGCCAGTGGAATGTGTCATGGCACCAGCATTGTAGATGGACTCTGAGCTGCAGTCTCCCAGGGGCCTTCCCATCCTCCTGCCACTGTTGTCCAGGCCCACAGGCACGTTGGATTTGTCCATTACTGCACTAGAGAGTTGACCTGGAACTTGAGATCTGTTTCTAATAAGCCAGGGTTTGTTACAGTTGAGAGAATTTGGAATTTTGGGAGTTGAATGTCATAATGCTGTTTTGGTCTGTGTGATATTTGGCTGCTTGTTTCAGAGAAGCCGCTAAACACGGCTTGGATGTTAATGGCGCTCATTGTCCTGTACAAGCTGAAACAGCCTTGGGGCAGCCTCGAGTTACACTGGGCTGTCCCCGGAGCCTGACGTCCACTTGCACGTGTTCCTTGTCTGTGGGGTGGCCTTGCTGCCCCAGGTGTGCCGCGGCCCATGGCTGATGGGGGAGCAGAAATGAGCCTTTGTGCAAGCCTGCTGCCTCTCCTTGGGTTAGGACTTGATGTTTGGAGAAATCTTCAGATGTATGGTAAGGTTGTGAGAATCAAGTGGCGTGGCGGCCCTGTTCACCGAGATGCGCCGTCGCCAATGCTTGCCATGTTGGCATTCTGTCTCCGTGTGAGAGGTCTTGTAGTTTTTTGCTGGTCCTTTGAGAACATGTTTCAGTTCTCCTCTCAAGCTCTTCTGTGTGAATCTCTTAAAAGCTAGGGCATTGTGGTGACCAAATCTGGGAAGCTGACCCCATGCCCACCTTTGGCCGGGCCACAGCCATCAGCCTGCTTGCCCATTGTCCTGGTCCTTTTCCACCAGCTTACTTCTGCCCAAGCCCTGCTTTGCAGTGCAGCTGATGACTCTCCTGAGCCCTGTTGTACCTGGGCAGTCCCTCAGCTGCCCTTTGTCTTTCACGATGATGGCACATTTGAAGGGCACCAGGGGGCCGTCGTGTGGAGCACCTCCAGCCTGGCTGTGCCCAGTGGTCCATGGTTGGAGGCACAGGACGCATTTTGGGTAGGAGCCTGGCATCCATGCTGTGTCCTCAGGAGCCTTTTCCCTTGGTAATTAATGAGTAATCCACAGGAAGACTTTAGACCCTGTAACTTCTCTGGCCCCGTGAACTTTCTCCCTGTGGGTTCGGGGTCTTCTGGTGATTCTGCTGGGCTTGGCCTTGGAGACTGTGGAGTTTCCCTCCTTGGCTGTAGAGCGCTTCCTCTTCCCTCCTGCCTCTTGCTGGTTGGTATCTCTGTGGACCCTGCTTTTTAAAGCATCACCTTTATGATCCGTTCTTGTCATTATTTTGATGCCCAAATTGTCCTTTTGGCTGTTTGCTGGTATCGGTCTTCGCTGGTGTCTTTTTTGAGAGCGAGCAGAGCTTTCCCTGCAGTCCCTCGGGCGCCCTCACGTCTCATGGCAGTCCCGTGTGGCTTGTTGCTCCTGACCAGCAGGACCAGGTATGTAGACTTGTGGATGCCCTTCAGCCAGAGCTGCGTGATGAGCAGATGCCCACCTGCAAGTGGATGGCATCTGTGGCACTGGTTCCAGGCAGCTGAGGTGCCACATGTCACTGGCAAAGCCCAGTTTATCTGACAGATTCTCAAGTCTCAATCACAAAGTTGTGTCTGCACAAGATGGCTTTTCTAGAAAAATGTTCAGCAAGGCATTTTTCTGCACGTGAACATTGGCCATTTTTCCAGGCCTCATTGTCATTGATCATTTACAACCGAACACCTTCCTCTCTTTGCTGGACTCCCTCTCCGCTCCTTGGCTGTGGACACAGCATGGTGAGTGCAGCTTATCTGGCCCTGTCTCTGGAGGCCTCCCTGCTGTTGCGCCCCATTGACATTTCACTGTCCCTGGCAGTGTCTGTGCCCAGACAGGCCGAGGCACGCGGGGACTCACGCTCTTCTTGCTGTGCTTTGCGCACCTGACTGCGAGGCCTCCCCAAGGTCCTCCCCCTGGGTTGTGTGGCCCCATCTAGGTGAGTGAGGTCGGAGGGAGAAAAGCGGACTGGGGTGGATGGTGGCGCCTTCAAGTACTGAGGACTGAAAACTGTCCTTTCTTTTCCAGTTTTAAAACAAACCTTATCCCGCCTTTAATTTTTGGAAGTCCTATGAGGTAATGAATAGCTCAGTTCATTTCCAGCTGATCCAGGAAAAGTGGGAAAGTCTTGACTGGAGTGGCTGTTGTTACATGATGGGGCTCACCTTTGGCATAGCTGATGGGTCCTTCAGGCCCCACAGGGCTCCTGAGCTGGTGCCTGGGGCAGCAGGGGGGCTGCCCCATGTTCCGGAGGTCCTGGTGCTGGGCTGCACTCCCCTTTCTAGGAGCAGCCTGGGCCCGTGGTCGTATCTGGCATTCCCTGAAGGGTCCCCACATGGTTCTGTGTTTTCTCCCTACTGAGGGCTTTTGTCTGCTCGAGCTGCTGACCTCCAAGCAAAGCCATGACTTTAAACCTCTAGCTGCTCAGTGATCAGGACCAAAGAGAGGATGGAGCTTGGAGAAGTGAACGGCTGTCTAATGTGGTCCTACAGAGGGTCAGGCCGGGGTTCCCACAGCCGCTCCTGAGCTCGGGTGTTGGCTCTTCCTTTGGATCAGCGCCAGGCTGGTGCTCAGCTTGTCCGGAAGAGCCTCCAGGGGTTCCAGTTCATCAACAGAAGGCTGGAAATTTTGAGCGTTACAAGAAGGAAGTGAGGATTACTGAACTGGAATTAATATTTCGTGATGTGAGTCACACCCTGTGAATATAGCACTCCACACACTGCCTCCCTGATCTGAATCCCAAACACCCAGACTTGGGCTGGAACCACCGTGTCTAACACCAGCCGCCACATTTAGCAAAAGTGGGTGTCATGGGGGAGATGCCTGGAGGCTCCACAGGCCTGGGGAGTCTGGAGTCATCCTTAAAGAGTTGTCCTGAAACTCATCTTTTTATTTGAATTTTGATGTATCCCTTTGTTTGTTTGCGCCCAGGGAGAGGCCTGTCCAGGCCTTCTTGGGGGCAAAGGAGCATGAGAGCCCAGGTCTGTCCTCAGACAGGCACTGTGAGGAAACAGTGTACAGAGCACACACATGCGTTCTCTCAACAACCCCCCCCCCCCCCCCCCCCCCCCCCCCCCTTTTTTTTTTTTAAATATACTTATTTTGCTATTGGGGAGGGGAATATCAAATGAACAAGATCACTTTTAAATGGTAGTTTTTATAAGATGTTATAAACTTGTATCTTTTTACCATTAAAGTGCAGTGTATGTTCCTTCGTGATATATTTAGGATATTTAAATAAAAAGAATATGGGGCTTTTCTACATACTATCTCTTTGGGAAGAATATCCTTTGGGGAAGCTTTTTCACTGGAGGCCAGAGTGGTTTTAGTGGTTTTCCATTTTTCCCCTTAATATGACCACCCCACAACTTCCAGCACCCTATAAACCGAGGACATGTTCCCTGCACATGTGTATTTATTAGTAAATTAGCCACATGCTCCATACTGCTAGCAGTTAGAAATGGTATGAAGCAAAGGAAAAAACATCACTTTGAAAGGACTAGGAGGCAAGAACTGGCTGATGTTTTCTGTTGAGTCTGTGTACTGGCTTTGATGTCCCTGTCCACTGTATCTGCAGAGGCCCAGGGAGGCGAGGCCAAGCGCCCCTCCGTACGGACCTGGCACGAGGCCCACATGTAGGTATGCACTTTGTGCTCCATGCAGGAGCAGACGAGGTGCGTGTGATTCTGAGACCTGTCCCAAGACATCCATGGTGACAGATGCAGTGAGGAGTGTGCTTGGGTGGCAGCGTAAGCAAAGGCCTTGCCGGGGGTTCAGCTCTGGTGGCTCGCGGACACCTAGGCACAGGGTGCTGCCCATGGAACTCTTAGTGCAGGAGGAGAAAGTTCTGTGTTCTTCTAGATGCTCATCTCATGAGAGAAAAAACCTCGAGACAGCCAGCCTAATGTCTTCCTGCGGGCACCCTGCTGAGCTGTCAGGGGTCTGCTTTGGTGGAAGAACTGTTCCCTGGCTGCAGCCTTGCCCTTGTAGCAGGAGGAGGAGGCGAGGGCCGTGCAGCCTTTCAAGGCCATGGTTCTCAGCCAGTGTTCAGGGTTCAAGTGCTCAAGCGTCCTTATGGGTGCTCAGCTGTCCCGAGCTGCACCACATTGTTCTCTGTCAGAATTGTTACTGCAGGTGCTCTTGGCAGGTTCACAGTTATGACAAGCTGGGCTGGTGCTGCCCCTGTGAGGTGTCTGGCACACATAGCAGTTGCTGTTCACCTGCAGACGTTGATTCTGTAGGGTCTAGGAGGCCGCTGTGTGGAGGAGGTGGTGGCCTGCCTGGGTGCACCTGCTGGAAGTGCTGGCCTGGACCTGCATCCCCCACGTTGGAGCTGACCAAGGGGCAGGACGACTTGGCTCTGCCCTCCTCCCTGTGGCCTCCCGTGTTGTTACGCCCTGACCCTTGAGCAGCCCTGGAGCTACCTCAGTTCTTCCTCATTCTAGGAATTGCTGACTGTGAAAGCTGAAGATCCTATTTTGATGTTTATTTGGCTGCCTTTCCTCTTCATTTACTCAATATTCACTCTGGACATATTGAAATCGCGGCCCACTGGCAGTTGGTCTGTCCTCATGCACATGTGATTGGTATCTTGCCTGCCTGGTGCTGTGCCTGGGCATAGGTGAAGTGGACCTGGAGGTGGGAGCTGACTTGGAATCTTATTTGTTCTTGACGACATCACAGTTGGCTAGGCTGTTTGGATGTGACTCTGGGCATTTGCGATAGGACAGTACAGGCCATCAACACATTCACTTGATGCATGTGGCTCCTCTGCTGCATACCTGTGGGGTCCCTAGGGTCTCGGTGAGCTCTAGAAGGTTTTTGAGAATGGAGACAAAGGACCAAGATGGTACTTCTTTTCCTCTAGATGCCTGTGCCATGCAGTTGGGCACAGGGGGCCTTCAGGTGATGGCAGCCTGGTGCTGCCCAGCAGTATCACCTCTCAGTTGTGGGATGCTTGGTGCGGACTGGCTGCCCCACCCTGCACACCCACTAGCCAAGCTCAGGCCACTTCTCCCTTTGTTTGGTCTGTCATACCATTACACAGGGTTTCTTCTTCTCTTTTGTCGTCAGTTAAGGAATCCATGGACATGAGCTAGAGTCAGAGTGCCAGAAGTCAAGTGACAACATGCAAGTGTCCCCATCCTGTCCTCCTCAAGTCAGCTACAGGCAGGTACTTTTCCATTCTTGCTGAGTATTCTTCTGTTAACCCCATGTCTCTGAGGGACCAGCACAGTGCTGCTTGACCTCCAGTCCAGCTGTTCAGAGCTCCCACATGCCAATATCACTGCGTCTCCAGTTTTGATAAATCCATCCTTTCTTTTTTTTTTTTTTTTCCTTTTTGTCTTTTTTCATGTCCGGCAATGGATCGCAACCCTCAGTGTCGCGCCCGTACCGGACCGGGACCGGCAACGGGATCACAACCCTCGGTGCTGTGCCCGCACCTCGCCCAGCCAGTGAGCGGGAACCGGTCTGTATGTGGGATCCGAACCCTCGGCGGGAGCGCCGCCGGACTCCCAAGCGGCGCACTGTAGCAGTGCGCCACCGGGCCGGCCCCTAAATCCATCCTTTCTTTTTTTTTTTTTTTTTTCCTTTTTGTCTTTTTTCATGTCCGGCAATGGATCGCAACCCTCAGTGTCGCGCCCGTACCGGACCGGGACCGGCAACGGGATCACAACCCTCGGTGCTGTGCCCGCACCTCGCCCAGCCAGTGAGCGGGAACCGGTCTGTATGTGGGATCCGAACCCTCGGCGGGAGCGCCGCCGGACTCCCAAGCGGCGCACTGTAGCAGTGCGCCACCGGGCCGGCCCCTAAATCCATCCTTTCTGCTGATTACTAGGACTCAGTGCCATCTTCTCACATCATTTCCTGTCTGGGCCACTGTGTGTCCTGACCTCATTTCCTTCTGGGCTACTCTGTGTCCTGACTTCATTTCCTGTCTGCACCATGATGTGTCCTGATCTCATTTCCCATCTAGACCAAGGTGTGTCCTAACCTCATTTCCTGTCTAGACTATTATGTGTCCTGACCTCATTTCCTGTCTAGACTCCTATGTGTCCTGACCTCATTTCCTTCTGGACCACTGTGTATCCTGACCTCATTTCCTGTCTAGACCACTGTATGTCCTGGCCTCATTTCCTGTCTAGAACACTGTGTGTCCTGACCTCACTTCCTCTCCAGAGCAGTGTGTGTCCTCATCTCATTTCCTGTCCAGAGCAGTGTGTGTCCTCATCTCATTTCCTGTTTAGATACTGCTGTATGTCCTGACCTCATTTCCTGTCTAGACACCACTGTGTGTCCTGCCCTCATTTCCTGTTGGGAACAGTCTGCCCTGAAGTTGCATGTCTGACCTTATTTCCTCTCCACTTTGTGTTCTGGAGTTGGTCCTCATGCTTTTGCTCACTTGCTTTGCTTTCTCAGGATCTCTGGCTACATCCTTGCTCCGGCGCTATCCCCTGCCTCTTGGCACAATTGTTTGTGAGATCCAGCAGCCACATGGCCTGCATACCTGTGGACTCATCCAGAACCCAAAAGGAACAAAGCTTAGGTAAACTCTCAGCGGCTAAAAGCTATAGACCGCACTCCCAGCAGAAACACTGGGCCGTGGGAAGTCTGGATTAAAAAACAGAAGTCAAGGGCCGGCCCAGTGGTGCACTCGGTAGACCACATGGCCTGCTGGTCCCCTCCGCCTGCCCTCTTGTTGCTAGTTGCTACTCCTGGGTTTCTCTTTGCCCTGGGTGTCTCTGGGCCTCTCCCCAGTGTGGCGTTCCAGGAGTCCCCCTCCGAGGTTCATTCCCTCATCAGAACGACCACAGCATGTGTTTGACAGGCGCCTGGGAGTTTGGTACTTTGGATCTTGCACAGCTGAACATTTAATTTTCCACCCTGTGCTTTTTGGTTTAGGAGCAGGATGTTCAGTTGACCTTGCTCTCAGCATTTTGCCTCCAGTGTCTTAGTAGAGAATTCTAATGCCCTCTGATTCGGGCCATGGCATGTAACCTGCCTCTGTCCTGTGGGAACTTTCAGGACCTTCTCTTGATCCCCATGTCTGACCTTGAGGCCAGTCGTTTTTGGTCCTGTGCTGGGCACCCACTGGGCCCAGGAGGCTCGTGTCCCCATTTTCAGGATCGTGCTAGTGGCGCTTCTTTGCTGTTCTGTTCCTGTCTTTTCCTTTGGAGCCCCTCCTGGCTGAGATGTGTTCCACTTGGATGGCTGGTCCTCTAACTGCCATAGCTGCCCTGCTTTCTCCCTCTGTGTGTTAGTTTCTGTGATGTCTTTTTAGTTTCTAAGATGTCCTTTTTTGTTTTTTATGTATTTTGTAAAAGCCCCCACCTGTTTTGTTTTTGGATGAGTGTCTTGCCTGTTACTGCCACGACTATTAATGATGTTTTTATTGACAGTGTCTTCTGTTGGTTCTCCTGAATTCTCTTCTCTGATTGGTTTCAGACCTTGGCTTTAAAGGGGCAGCTTTTGCTGGGTTGGCAATTCTTGAAGGGTCACATCAAAACTGAAATGCTGTTGGGCAGCAGGGGGGCGGCAAGGCCCCAGGGAGCCCCTCCCCCCAACTGTTGCCCATGCAGATTTACAGACCAGTCCCTGATTTCACTCCCTGGAAACTTCCTTTCCACCTCCGGTGGTAGCTGGGTCTTTGCTCCCTGGACTCTTCCGCATGGTTCTCTGGCCCCTGCCTCTGCAGCGGCTCATTCCCAGCCTCCTCCCCACTTCCTCCTGCCCTGTGTGTGCTCCAGGTCAAGACTCTTCCTCCTCCATTGAAGAGCAGGGCTTTTGTGATTTTTGAGAGGAGGATGGGATTGAAGTGTTTTCGTTCTTCCATCTTGAAACTGGTTTTCTTTCCTCATGATGCTTTTGAATTATTATATCTTCTTGACATGTTTCACTGGATTTGAAAGTTTTTAGGTAAGTGTTGGCATTTTAAGCATTGAGGAAGGAAGGGCATAAAGAGCTGCTTTAAAAAGGAAAATACGCTTTCTCTCTGCTCCACCATTTTCACAATGCGATACCCTGCCATCACTGTCACCACCAGCAAGACATTCACCAGCTGTGTTTCCCTGGACTTTGAACTTCCTAGCCTCTGAAATTGTAAGCAATAATTTTTGTTTTCTTTATAAATGAAATAAAATTTAAAAAAAGGAAAATACAGTAAGGCCAATTATTTGTGACTTTAGCCAGAAGTAATCCTCAGATCATCAGGTTTTATTTTCTTGGAATGTCCTACTTATTTCATGCTAGTGTGAGTGTGCCTGCATGTGTGTGTGTGCATGCAGGACTCATGGTCCTTGAATCCTTACATTCAGTGTCTGCGGCATAGTATAGTCATGACTGATGTTTGAATGAATGACCCAGATACTCCAATTCTGAGATTTTAAGGTTTAATCATCCCCGGGGATGATTAAAGGATGAATTCTGTTGAGTGACACGGAGTCAAGAAAGAACGTGAGGTGAAGCCTTTGGGGTCGCTTTTTGCAAAGGTTTGAAGCTCTGGTCAGTCCAGAAGTGGAATTAACAACAGCCATTAATAGTGGAGGTTGCTCAGTGAGGCTCATCCCCTCCCTCCTTTTTCTCTGCCCCCACCCCCACCCCCATGAGGGTTCTTGACTTCTGTTTTTTTTTTTTTTTTTTTCTTTTTTTTTT
>NW_007730512.1:100244-156026 GCF_000696425.1 Galeopterus variegatus
GTGAGGAAACAGTGTACAGAGCACACACATGCGTTCTCTCAACAACCCCCCCCTTCCCCCCCCCCCCCCCCCCCCCCCCACGCACACGCACGTCCCAGAGGCTGCTGGCGTCCCCGGGTGCTTTGCTTCTCTTCCTGAGGACATGTTCCCTGCACATGTGTATTTATTAGTAAATTAGCCACATGCTCCATACTGCTAGCAGTTAGAAATGGTATGAAGCAAAGGAAAAAACATCACTTTGAAAGGACTAGGAGGCAAGAACTGGCTGATGTTTTCTGTTGAGTCTGTGTACTGGCTTTGATGTCCCTGTCCACTGTATCTGCAGAGGCCCAGGGAGGCGAGGCCAAGCGCCCCTCCGTACGGACCTGGCACGAGGCCCACATGTAGGTATGCACTTTGTGCTCCATGCAGGAGCAGACGAGGTGCGTGTGATTCTGAGACCTGTCCCAAGACATCCATGGTGACAGATGCAGTGAGGAGTGTGCTTGGGTGGCAGCGTAAGCAAAGGCCTTGCCGGGGGTTCAGCTCTGGTGGCTCGCGGACACCTAGGCACAGGGTGCTGCCCATGGAACTCTTAGTGCAGGAGGAGAAAGTTCTGTGTTCTTCTAGATGCTCATCTCATGAGAGAAAAAACCTCGAGACAGCCAGCCTAATGTCTTCCTGCGGGCACCCTGCTGAGCTGTCAGGGGTCTGCTTTGGTGGAAGAACTGTTCCCTGGCTGCAGCCTTGCCCTTGTAGCAGGAGGAGGAGGCGAGGGCCGTGCAGCCTTTCAAGGCCATGGTTCTCAGCCAGTGTTCAGGGTTCAAGTGCTCAAGCGTCCTTATGGGTGCTCAGCTGTCCCGAGCTGCACCACATTGTTCTCTGTCAGAATTGTTACTGCAGGTGCTCTTGGCAGGTTCACAGTTATGACAAGCTGGGCTGGTGCTGCCCCTGTGAGGTGTCTGGCACACATAGCAGTTGCTGTTCACCTGCAGACGTTGATTCTGTAGGGTCTAGGAGGCCGCTGTGTGGAGGAGGTGGTGGCCTGCCTGGGTGCACCTGCTGGAAGTGCTGGCCTGGACCTGCATCCCCCACGTTGGAGCTGACCAAGGGGCAGGACGACTTGGCTCTGCCCTCCTCCCTGTGGCCTCCCGTGTTGTTACGCCCTGACCCTTGAGCAGCCCTGGAGCTACCTCAGTTCTTCCTCATTCTAGGAATTGCTGACTGTGAAAGCTGAAGATCCTATTTTGATGTTTATTTGGCTGCCTTTCCTCTTCATTTACTCAATATTCACTCTGGACATATTGAAATCGCGGCCCACTGGCAGTTGGTCTGTCCTCATGCACATGTGATTGGTATCTTGCCTGCCTGGTGCTGTGCCTGGGCATAGGTGAAGTGGACCTGGAGGTGGGAGCTGACTTGGAATCTTATTTGTTCTTGACGACATCACAGTTGGCTAGGCTGTTTGGATGTGACTCTGGGCATTTGCGATAGGACAGTACAGGCCATCAACACATTCACTTGATGCATGTGGCTCCTCTGCTGCATACCTGTGGGGTCCCTAGGGTCTCGGTGAGCTCTAGAAGGTTTTTGAGAATGGAGACAAAGGACCAAGATGGTACTTCTTTTCCTCTAGATGCCTGTGCCATGCAGTTGGGCACAGGGGGCCTTCAGGTGATGGCAGCCTGGTGCTGCCCAGCAGTATCACCTCTCAGTTGTGGGATGCTTGGTGCGGACTGGCTGCCCCACCCTGCACACCCACTAGCCAAGCTCAGGCCACTTCTCCCTTTGTTTGGTCTGTCATACCATTACACAGGGTTTCTTCTTCTCTTTTGTCGTCAGTTAAGGAATCCATGGACATGAGCTAGAGTCAGAGTGCCAGAAGTCAAGTGACAACATGCAAGTGTCCCCATCCTGTCCTCCTCAAGTCAGCTACAGGCAGGTACTTTTCCATTCTTGCTGAGTATTCTTCTGTTAACCCCATGTCTCTGAGGGACCAGCACAGTGCTGCTTGACCTCCAGTCCAGCTGTTCAGAGCTCCCACATGCCAATATCACTGCGTCTCCAGTTTTGATAAATCCATCCTTTCTTTTTTTTTTTTTTTTCCTTTTTGTCTTTTTTCATGTCCGGCAATGGATCGCAACCCTCAGTGTCGCGCCCGTACCGGACCGGGACCGGCAACGGGATCACAACCCTCGGTGCTGTGCCCGCACCTCGCCCAGCCAGTGAGCGGGAACCGGTCTGTATGTGGGATCCGAACCCTCGGCGGGAGCGCCGCCGGACTCCCAAGCGGCGCACTGTAGCAGTGCGCCACCGGGCCGGCCCCTAAATCCATCCTTTCTGCTGATTACTAGGACTCAGTGCCATCTTCTCACATCATTTCCTGTCTGGGCCACTGTGTGTCCTGACCTCATTTCCTTCTGGGCTACTCTGTGTCCTGACTTCATTTCCTGTCTGCACCATGATGTGTCCTGATCTCATTTCCCATCTAGACCAAGGTGTGTCCTAACCTCATTTCCTGTCTAGACTATTATGTGTCCTGACCTCATTTCCTGTCTAGACTCCTATGTGTCCTGACCTCATTTCCTTCTGGACCACTGTGTATCCTGACCTCATTTCCTGTCTAGACCACTGTATGTCCTGGCCTCATTTCCTGTCTAGAACACTGTGTGTCCTGACCTCACTTCCTCTCCAGAGCAGTGTGTGTCCTCATCTCATTTCCTGTCCAGAGCAGTGTGTGTCCTCATCTCATTTCCTGTTTAGATACTGCTGTATGTCCTGACCTCATTTCCTGTCTAGACACCACTGTGTGTCCTGCCCTCATTTCCTGTTGGGAACAGTCTGCCCTGAAGTTGCATGTCTGACCTTATTTCCTCTCCACTTTGTGTTCTGGAGTTGGTCCTCATGCTTTTGCTCACTTGCTTTGCTTTCTCAGGATCTCTGGCTACATCCTTGCTCCGGCGCTATCCCCTGCCTCTTGGCACAATTGTTTGTGAGATCCAGCAGCCACATGGCCTGCATACCTGTGGACTCATCCAGAACCCAAAAGGAACAAAGCTTAGGTAAACTCTCAGCGGCTAAAAGCTATAGACCGCACTCCCAGCAGAAACACTGGGCCGTGGGAAGTCTGGATTAAAAAACAGAAGTCAAGGGCCGGCCCAGTGGTGCACTCGGTAGACCACATGGCCTGCTGGTCCCCTCCGCCTGCCCTCTTGTTGCTAGTTGCTACTCCTGGGTTTCTCTTTGCCCTGGGTGTCTCTGGGCCTCTCCCCAGTGTGGCGTTCCAGGAGTCCCCCTCCGAGGTTCATTCCCTCATCAGAACGACCACAGCATGTGTTTGACAGGCGCCTGGGAGTTTGGTACTTTGGATCTTGCACAGCTGAACATTTAATTTTCCACCCTGTGCTTTTTGGTTTAGGAGCAGGATGTTCAGTTGACCTTGCTCTCAGCATTTTGCCTCCAGTGTCTTAGTAGAGAATTCTAATGCCCTCTGATTCGGGCCATGGCATGTAACCTGCCTCTGTCCTGTGGGAACTTTCAGGACCTTCTCTTGATCCCCATGTCTGACCTTGAGGCCAGTCGTTTTTGGTCCTGTGCTGGGCACCCACTGGGCCCAGGAGGCTCGTGTCCCCATTTTCAGGATCGTGCTAGTGGCGCTTCTTTGCTGTTCTGTTCCTGTCTTTTCCTTTGGAGCCCCTCCTGGCTGAGATGTGTTCCACTTGGATGGCTGGTCCTCTAACTGCCATAGCTGCCCTGCTTTCTCCCTCTGTGTGTTAGTTTCTGTGATGTCTTTTTAGTTTCTAAGATGTCCTTTTTTGTTTTTTATGTATTTTGTAAAAGCCCCCACCTGTTTTGTTTTTGGATGAGTGTCTTGCCTGTTACTGCCACGACTATTAATGATGTTTTTATTGACAGTGTCTTCTGTTGGTTCTCCTGAATTCTCTTCTCTGATTGGTTTCAGACCTTGGCTTTAAAGGGGCAGCTTTTGCTGGGTTGGCAATTCTTGAAGGGTCACATCAAAACTGAAATGCTGTTGGGCAGCAGGGGGGCGGCAAGGCCCCAGGGAGCCCCTCCCCCCAACTGTTGCCCATGCAGATTTACAGACCAGTCCCTGATTTCACTCCCTGGAAACTTCCTTTCCACCTCCGGTGGTAGCTGGGTCTTTGCTCCCTGGACTCTTCCGCATGGTTCTCTGGCCCCTGCCTCTGCAGCGGCTCATTCCCAGCCTCCTCCCCACTTCCTCCTGCCCTGTGTGTGCTCCAGGTCAAGACTCTTCCTCCTCCATTGAAGAGCAGGGCTTTTGTGATTTTTGAGAGGAGGATGGGATTGAAGTGTTTTCGTTCTTCCATCTTGAAACTGGTTTTCTTTCCTCATGATGCTTTTGAATTATTATATCTTCTTGACATGTTTCACTGGATTTGAAAGTTTTTAGGTAAGTGTTGGCATTTTAAGCATTGAGGAAGGAAGGGCATAAAGAGCTGCTTTAAAAAGGAAAATACGCTTTCTCTCTGCTCCACCATTTTCACAATGCGATACCCTGCCATCACTGTCACCACCAGCAAGACATTCACCAGCTGTGTTTCCCTGGACTTTGAACTTCCTAGCCTCTGAAATTGTAAGCAATAATTTTTGTTTTCTTTATAAATGAAATAAAATTTAAAAAAAGGAAAATACAGTAAGGCCAATTATTTGTGACTTTAGCCAGAAGTAATCCTCAGATCATCAGGTTTTATTTTCTTGGAATGTCCTACTTATTTCATGCTAGTGTGAGTGTGCCTGCATGTGTGTGTGTGCATGCAGGACTCATGGTCCTTGAATCCTTACATTCAGTGTCTGCGGCATAGTATAGTCATGACTGATGTTTGAATGAATGACCCAGATACTCCAATTCTGAGATTTTAAGGTTTAATCATCCCCGGGGATGATTAAAGGATGAATTCTGTTGAGTGACACGGAGTCAAGAAAGAACGTGAGGTGAAGCCTTTGGGGTCGCTTTTTGCAAAGGTTTGAAGCTCTGGTCAGTCCAGAAGTGGAATTAACAACAGCCATTAATAGTGGAGGTTGCTCAGTGAGGCTCATCCCCTCCCTCCTTTTTCTCTGCCCCCACCCCCACCCCCATGAGTGTTCTTGACTTCTGTTTTTTTTTTTTTTTTTCCTTTTTATCTTTTTTCGTGACCAGTAACAGTATCGCAACCCTTGGTGTCGCGCCTGTACCGCGACCGGCAACGGGATCGCAACCCTCGGTGTCGCGTCCGCACCACGTTCAACCAGTGAGCGGACCGGTCTCTATATGGGATCCGAACCCTCGGCGGGAGCACCGCCACATTCCCAAGGGCCTCACTCTACTGAGTGTGCCGCTGGGCCAGCCCTTGACTTCTGTTTTTTAATCCAGACTTCCCATGGCCCAGTGTTTCTGCTGGGAGTGCGGTCTGTAGCTTTTAGCCGCTGAGAGTTTACCTAAGCTTTGTTCCTTTTGGGTTCTGGATGAGTCCATCACTCTGCAGGTTTTCCGGACCAGTGAGTCAAACTGGGGCTTTCGAATCATGGGGTACCTTCTTAAACAACATGTTTCTGGGTCCTGTCCCCAGAGCTTCGACTCCCAGGTCTGAGGATGCGCATTTATAACAAAACCCAGGTGACGTGGCTGCTGCTGCTGCTCCAGGAACCCCAGATCTACAGCTCAGCCAACTGTGGCTGTGGGCCAGATCCAGCTCCCACCCGCTTTTGTGAATAAAGTTTTATTGACACACGGCCGTGCCCATTATTGCACGTGTTGTCTATGGCTGCTTTTGCATTACAGCAGCAGATTGAGTAGTTGTGAGATCACATGGCCTGAAAAGCTAAAAATATTTATGATTTGGCCATTCCCAGAAAAAGCTTGAAGATTCCTGATCTAGAGAAAGAAATGATTGTAAGTCAGTACTACACAATTTTTGTGAAACTTTCTGGGATGGAAAAGGTTATATTTGGGGTAACCAGAGAAGAAATGGTGGTCTTACGTTGCTAGTTCACATTTGTGTTGACCTGTGGAGATTGTTTAAAGCAAGAGAACAAACAAATCCTGGAATATAAAGGGTCTAGTTGGGATAATTGCTGTATTGTTGTTTTTTGAAGCAGCTTATTTGAGGTGTAATTAACATATAGTAAACTCATGTATTTAAAACACACAGTTTGGTAACTTTCGATGTGTGTATGCACTTGTGAAACCATCACTGCTTGGACATCATGAACCTATCCATTATCCAGAAGTGTCCTCAGCCCATAGTGGGCACCCTGCCTGCCCCACCCTTGCTCAGGCAGCCACAGAAACTTCCCCACAGCTTTATGTAAATGAAATCATACAATGTGTTCTTTTTTTGGTCTGGCTTCTCTCACAGCGTAGTTATTTTGAGACTCTCCTGTGTGGTTGCATGTCGGTAGCTCTTCCTTCTAACTGCTGGGTAGTGCTCCCTCGTATGGATGCCACACTCGATTTATCTGCTCACCCGTTGGGACGTTGGGTTATTGCCAGTTCCTGACTATTACACAGAGAGCTGCTATGAACATTCATGTGCAAGTTCTAGTGGTGACATAACAAGTTTTGTTCTCTTGGATAGATACCTAGGTGTGGAATGGCTGGATAATACATTGTGTTCATGATTAACTTTTTAGAAACTGCTAAACTGTCTTCCAAAGTGGTTATACCATTTCACGTTCCCACCAGCAGTGTAGCTCCTCCACATCCTCGCCAGCATGTGGTGTGGTCAGTCTTTGTAATTTAGACATTCTAATAGGTGTGTAGTGGTATCTCGTTGTAGTTTTAATTTGCATTTCTCTAACGATGCTGAGTGTCTTTTTATGTGCTTATTTGCCATCCATACATCTTTGGTGAAGTGTCTGTTCAAATTTTTGCCCACTGATTTAAATTGGGTTGTTGTCTTGTTGAATTTTACATTCTTTATATATTCTGGATGTAAATCTTTTTTTCACATTTATACTTGGCAAAGACTTTCTCCCTGTCTGGCTGTTTTCTTAACAGTGTTTTATGAAGAATAGAATTTTAAAATTTTTATCTAGTCCAATTTTTCAGTTTGTTCTTTTGGGTTGGACTTTGGTTTCCTAGCTGAGAAAACGTTCCTTAAATCAAGGTCACACAGATTATCTCCTGTTTTCTGTTAGAAATTTTATACCTTTAAGCTTTAAGTCTGTGACCCATTTTGAGTTAATTTTTGTGAATGTTGCAAAGTGTGGACCCAAGTTCATTTATCTTTTGCATAGGGTGTTCAGTGTTTCAGCACCATTTGCTATGAAGATCATTCCTCCACTGGATTGTCTTTGTGCCTTTGTCAAAAATAGCTCTCCATGTGTGAGTTCAGTTGATTTATTTGTATCAAAACCCACAGTTTTTGATCCCTGTAGCTTTATATCAGTTCTTAAAGTTAGGTAACATTGGCTCTCTCACTTTTCTTTCTCACAGTTGTTACGGCTATGCTAGTCCTCTGCATTTCCATATGAATTTTAGAATCAGTTTGTTAATTTCCATGAAAAAAATGTTGCTGAAATTTTGTTTGTTATTGCACTGGCTCCGTAGATCAATTTGGGAAGAACAGACATCTTAACAATATTGAGTTTTCCAACCCATGATTATAGTACTGCTCTCCACTTGGGTTGTTTTAAATTCCCTCAGTGATGTTTTGTAGTTTTCAGCATACAGGTCTTTCATATCTTTTGTCAGACTTTTTGATTTATTTGTTTTCCTTTATTTTTTTTGTTATTGTAACAGTATTGTTTTAAAAATTCTGTTCCTGATTATAAGTTGCCAGTACAGTTGACTTTTGTGTATTGAACGTGCAGCCTGCAACCTTGCTGAACTCACTTAGTTTTAGTAGCTTTTTTGAAGATTCCGTCAGATTTCTACATAGATGATTATGTCATCTTCAAATTAAGACAGTTTTATTTTTTCTTTTCAATCTGGATGCCTTTTGTCTTGCCTGACTGTACCAGCTGGAACCTCCGGGATGGCGCTAACTAGAATGGGGAGAACATGCAGTCTCCACCACTCATATGATGTTACTTGTTGGATTTTTGTCAGGCCTTTACTAGATTGAGGAGGTCCCTAGAATTCTATTTCTGGTAGTTTACTTTAATCAGGAATGGGTATTGGGTTTTGTCAAATGCTTTTTTCTGCATTCATTGAGATGACTAATATGGTGAATATCTTTCTTTCTTGGTTTATTAATATGGTGAATTATATTCACTGATTTTTGAATGTTAAGCCAAACTTTCATTCCTGGGATAAACTCCCTTTTAGTCATGGTGAATTGTTCTTTTAGAATATTGTTGAATTTCATTTGCTAAAATGTTGTTTAGAATTTTTGCATTTATGTTCATGAGGGGCAGTGATTGGTCTATCTCATTTTGCTGTGTTTTGTTTTTCCCCATGTAATGTCTTTGGTTTTGGTATTGGAATAATGCTGGCCTCATAGAATGATTTGGGAAGTATTCCCTCGTCTTAAATTTTCTGAAAGAATTACTATTTCTTTTAAAAATGTTTGGTCTAACTTACCATGGAAGCCTACTTGGGCCTAGTGTGTTTTTGGTGGGAAGGTTTTTTTTTTTTTTTTTCCGTGTCCGGCAACGGGCTTTTATAATCGAAAAAGAACAACTACAAAATAAAAAATAACCCACAGATTATTTAGTCCAAACCTTTCATTTTCAAGTGAAGAAACAGGCACGAAGAGGTAAACTGAATTTTGGAGATTATACAATAAAGAGAAGCACAGCCAGGAGGCGGTGAGCGGGAACCGGTCTGTATGTGGGATCCGAACCCTCGGGCGGGAGCGCCGCTGCGCTTCCCAAGCGGCGCACTATCCAGTGCACCACCAGGCCGGCCCTTGTGGGAAGGTTTTTAACTCTGCAGGCATAGGCTGACAAGCTGTCTGCTGTTTATTGAGTTTGAGTTGCTAGTTTGTGTTACACAAGTAATTTGCCCAATTTGTCTAAGTCGTTTAATTAATTGGCATAAGGTTTTTCATAGTATTTCTCTATTCGTTTAATAGCCTAGAAATCCGTAGTGATGCCACGCCTCACATTCCTGATGCTGGTATTTCTCTCTCTCTTTTTTCCCAGAGATCTATCTGTCTAGAAGTTTGTCAATTTTATTGTTCTTCTCAATGAGCCATCTTTTTGTTTCATTGATTGTCTCTATTATTTTTTATGTTTTCTCTTTCCTTTATTTACATCTTGGTCTTTATGATTTCCTTTGGCTTACTTTGGGTTGAATTTGCCCTTTTTCTAGTTAAGTTGGAAGCTGAGTCATTTATTTGGAGTCTTTTTTTCCAACGTAAGCATTTAGCGCTTTGAGTTTTCTCCTAAGTCTTGTTTTAGTGGTATCCCACAAATTCTGATATGTTGTTTTTATTTTTATTCAGTTCATAAAATTGACTTTTGCTCTCTTCTTTCATGTGTGGGTTATTTAAAAGTTTGTTATTTTGTTTTCAAAGATTTGGGATTTTTCCAGAGATATTTCTGTTCCTTATTTCTAATTGAATTTCATTGTAGTGAGAGAACTTCCTTTGTATGATATGAGTCCTTTTGAATTTGTTGAGACCTGTTCTATGACCCAAAGCGTGGTCTATCTCAGTAAATATTCTGTGTGCACTTGAGAAGAATGTGTATTCTCCCATCGTTGGGGGGAGTGTTATAGAAATGTTGATGAGCTCCAGTTGTTGACAGTGTTTCAAATCTGCTATATCTTTGCTGGTTTTCTGTCTGCTGCTCTGTCAGTTACTTAGGGAAGGGTGCTGACATCTGTTCCACCTGTAGATTCGTCTCTTTGCTGTTCTGTCAGTTCTTGCTTCATGTGTTCTATAGCTTTGCTATTAGGTGCATCAGAGTGTATAGTGTTTTTTGTTGTTTTGTTGTTGTTTTCTTTTTTCTTTTTTGATTCTTTGACTCTTATTATGAAATGTCTCCCATTGTCTCTGGTTAATATTTTTTGCTCTGAAATCTGCTTTGTCTGATATTAGTATTTTAATAGTTTTGTTTTGACTATTGTTAGCATGGTATATCTTTTTCCACCTTTTTACTTTTAGCCTATCTGTGTCTTTATATTTAAAATGAGTTTTTTTGTAGGCCACACATGGCTTTTTAAATCCAATCTGACAATCTTTGCCTTTTAATTGGGGTGTTCACTCCAGTCACATTTAATGTGATTATTGATAAGACTTTGTTTTGACTATTGTTAGCACGGTATATCTTTTTCCACCTTTTTACTTTTAGCCTATCTGTGTCTTTATATTTAAAATGAGGTTTTTTTGTAGGCCACATATGGCTTTTAAAATCCAATCTGACAATTTTTGCCTTTTAATTGGGTGTTCACTCCAGTCACATTTAATGTGATTATTGATAAGATTAGGTTTGAGTCTTTTGTCTTGCTGGTTATTTTCTGTTTGTTCCATCTGTTCTTCATTCCTTTTTGAATGATTTTCTCTTTTCTTTTGGATTAATCAAATACTTTCTATGTTTGTGATTCCTCTAGGACTGACTGATAACACCTTTATACTTATTACCTTTAACTTACCACGGCCTAACTTCAAATGATACTATAGCACTTCTTCTGTAGTATAGGAAGTTTGCTATAGGATATTTCCATTTTCCCCTCCTGGCCTCTTGTTATCATGCAGTTTACTTTTACATATGTTATAAACCTGTAATGCATTGTTATTGTTTATGATTAAACAACTATCTTTTAAAGGGACTTTAGTGAAAAACAATCTTGTATATTTACCAATTAGTTATCAATTCTGCTGCTATTTATTCGTTTTGTGGATATTGAATTCCATCTGGTATTGTTTTTCTTCTGACTGAAGGATGTCCTTTAACATTCGTTGTAGTGCAAGTCTGCTGGTAATGAATTGTAGCTTTAAAAAAAAAGTTTCAGAACTTTAATTAAAGATGCTGCTCCACTACCTTTTTGCTTGTGTTGTTTCCAAAGCGAAATCTGCTCACGATCTTTTGTTCCTCTTTACATAGCATGTCTTCCCTTAAGATTTTCTCTTTGTCACTTTTTCAGCCACTTGATCATGATGCACACCATAGTTTTCTTGATGTTGCATGTGTTTGGGCTTTACTGAACATTTGGCATTTATAGTTTTTGTTATGTTTGGGAGATTTTTGGCCATGATTTCTAAAGATGTTTTTTCTACTCCCTGTCTCCTCTGGGCCCCCCAGTTACCCATATGTCGGGCCTTTTGAAGTACCGCAGTACCCGGCTCACAGTGCTCTTTTCCATCTTTTGGGTTCTTTTTTCTGTGTTTCTTTTTGGATAGTTTATTACTGTGTATTCAAGTTCACACATCTCTTTTGCTGTGTCTACTTTGCCCTTAATCCTACCTAGTGCATTTTTCATCTTATGCATTGTAATTTTCATCTCCAGAAGTTTGATTTAGGATTTGATCATATCTTTCATGTCTCTATTCAGCTTTTTAAACATGCAGAATAGAGCTGTAATAATAGTTCCAGTGTCCTCTGTGAGTTCTTTTGTCTGTGACAGTTCTGGTCAGTTTCAATTGAGCAATGATTCTCCTCACTACAGTTCATATTTTCCTGCTTTTTGGATGCCAGACATTTTGAAATTTACCTGTTTGGGTGCTGAATATTTTTGTATTTCTTTAAGTCTCCTAGAGCTTTGTTCTGAGGTGCAGTTAAGTTAGTTGGAGACAGTTTGACCCTCCTGGGTCTATCCTTAGCTTTATTAGGTGGTTCTGGAGCAGGGTTCATTCTAGGGCTAGTTTTTACCCACCACTGAGGCAAGGCTCTTTTGAGTTCTCTACCACTTCCCCAGGAATTTGGGGGTTTTCTTGTCTGCCCAGTGGGCACTGGGGCCACTGCCAGCTGGGTGTGAACCCCGGGCCTGTTCCTTGCAGTCCCCTCAGTGACTGGTGGAGTTTCCTCACTCACATGCCCTGATCTGGTTCTGCTGAATTCTCGAGGGGCCCTATGGACCCGGGGCTCCCCCATGCCATGCTTTCCTCTCTGTTGCTCCCTCCTGTGAACTCCAGCTGCACTGGTTTCCCCAGATGTCAGCTCCATCTCAACTCAGGGGGTCCACTGGGTCCCTCCTAGGTCCCCTCCCTGCCTGGAAACTCTCTCAGGCAGTGAGCTGAGGGTGAAGGGCTCAGCGGGGTTATTTGTCTCTTGGGGATCACCATGCTTTGCCGCCTGACGTACAGGGTCTCGAGGGCCGTTTCCTACTGTGTCTTGTCTGGGTTTCCACTGTTCCAGGTGGGAGTGTGGTGGGTGCCCGTAGCTCTAACTCAGCTGCAGGTGGGCCCTCTCATCACAGTGTGGTTTTTGCCACATCTGTTAATGACTTCCAGCTTCTCTAACCAGGCACCCTCTTCGTAAACTACATCGGAGAGATGGGATAAAAAAACAGCGGTGTTGCTGCCCCTTTGCCTGGCCTGACCTGCGGAGCACAGAGGCTTTCCTCCCCAGGCCGCGGCTGTGGTCATGAGTGTGTTGCTCAGTCACTCGAGGACTGAAAGCTGCATAAAGCAAGAATAACTTGAGATTTTGAGATGACAGGTCTTTGGGAGTGTCTCAAGTTCAGGGGGAACGTGAGCAAATCGTGCTCTGGGGTGGCAGACTTGAAAAGCTACTGAATTGTGCTGACTGGCATATCCATTGTGAGCGGATGTGTTTCCTTTTGCAATAATTTTGGCTATATTGGGTTCGTTTTGTGTGCATCTTCATTACCACCTTTTCAGTTCCATCGGGAGCAACAGCGAACATAGTGCCGTGATTTTGACTATTCAGACTTGCGACCGCATCAAGCTGGTGCCGTGCAGCTCTGCAGTGAGCTCGGTGTCCCCGCACTCTCAGGAACATCTGCGTGAGCGTTCAATGCTGGCCGTTAGGAAGGGGGACTGCCACGTGCCACTCAGAATTCGTCTTGAGCTGAGAGAAGATTGAATTTTTTGTTTGTCTGCAAAGTTTTCAGGCAGTCTGATCCCTTTAAGAGTGAGGGAGGGGCATGTTCATGGTGCTGTTCTGGCTGGAGTAGAGCAGTGAGAACGGCCTGTACCTTCTTGTGTTGTCGGGAGACAAACTCTTCCCAGTTAAATATCCCATTTGTTCTAGAGACTTCCCCTACGGCAGAAGGCCTGGTGGATGGCTTTGGGATTTGGCCAGGTCTGAGGGTAGTGCCGGGGGGTGTGGGTTTTGGAGGCCACGCCGTCAGTGCTGCGTTCCGTTCTCATCTGAAGCCAGGTGGTGGCTGGGCACCGGGAGAGGCTGGTTCAGAGGAGGGCAGTGCCCGGGAGGCTCTCAGTGTTGCCAGCCCCTCTCCCAAGCCTGCTTCCTAGGACACAGCCAGCTGCAGAGAACATGGCTGCCCTGGTGGCCTGGTGTCTTGGGTGGTGGGTTGACTCATGGGCTTTCTGCTTCCATACTGTTCCAGGACACAGGTCTGTGGTGATGCTGCCTGTGAGTAGGTTCAAGTGAATGGAAGCACCCTGCATATCCTGCAAGACATGCTAGAAGGTCCAGGTCACAGCTTGAACCTAAGGCTGCCTCTGATGGGAGGCTGGAGAACTTCCCAGCAGCCTGGGGCCCTCCACTCTGTGGCTGCCCCGGTGGCTGTGGCTGCCTGGGCATCGGGCAGAGGCCTTGCAGGCTGGGTGGCGGCCACCCCCTGTGGATGTCACATTTCCACGGGTCAGGGCTCAGGACCTTTGTGATTGTCCTACATGGAGCTGGTGCTTGCATCCTGGAATTGGTCTCACTCCACAGCCTTGGGCCAGATGCCTCCAGGTCGTGGAGATGTGGCATAGAGCATGTCATGTGGCAGGACCCTCACCTCACCAGTGGGCCTCTGTGTTGCTGCTGTTGTCCGGGGCTTTCCTGGTGGCCACTGTCACCTTTGTGCTGCGGCCCAGTGTTCATGTTTCTCATCCCTCAGATTCCTCCTTGGAGGCCACTAGACAAGCCGTGGTCAGGTGTGGAGTGAGGGGCTGGGGCTCTGGAGGTGGGCCAGGGGTGGATCAAGCCATGCATCCTTGGCCATGGAATGCACCAAGTGTGGAACAAAGTGCTGTGCATGTGGGACTGGAGAGGAGACGGTGGCAGTGACACTGCTGCTGAGGGGCATTTTGCTTCCTGCCAAGGTGCTTTGCTGTACTTGAGGTTGATGGACAAGTAGCCTCTCAACGAGGGCTTCTTGACAAGGGGGCTTCTCAGCGTGAGCCAAGTCCCCTAGAGCTCACACGCCACCTGGGAAGGTGCATCCAGGTGCACAGGGACTCATTAGCCTCCCCAGGCAGTGCTGAGCTGACTGCACGGCAGCCACGGGGCCGTGTTTTGTTTGGTTCTGGGGCTTGCGGTGGGTTTCTTTTCTGTAGCCAAGTGGAGAGTTTTACCTAATTTTCTTCCTTGGCACAGGTGAGACTTGCAGTGTCCCTCTGGTTCATGAGGGCTGCACAGCAGAGGGACGAGAGGCCTTGGGCACAGCTGAAGAGCAGCTGCAGCAGGAGGGGTGTGGGGACTGGTGGGGCAGCGTGGCAGGGCCTGGGAGCCCCAGCTGCTGCGTTGTGATGTTGTTCTGCACGTTCAGCTCCAGGAGGGAGGGAAGGGCCTTGTCGTGGGCATGCCTTGGGTAGAGTGAGCAGGACGGTGACAGTGGATTTTGCAGGTACACGAGTGTAGACTTAGACCTGCATCCCAGGCCCGGCTCAGCTGTCTGTGGCCTTTCCTGAAGTGAAGCCATGTTGCAGGCGTTGTCGTCTGTGTTTAAAGCATGTAATGATGTCTTGTTCTTTGGTCATGACAATGAGCTTTGCTGCCTGAAAGCATGGCACTCATGAGGGGTGGGGGCCTCGTGGTGGGCTGAAGGTGCTTTGCTGATAAAAGTAAGCTCTGGGGAAGCAGCCTTTGTGCCCGGTCCTGGACACGGTCCTCCTTCCTTCCTTGTCTGTGGCGCCTGTGCTAGCCCTGGGATGGGCTTGTGGATGGTCCTGTGCACAGAATCCTCAGCTTCCAGCTCCCTCCCATGGTGGTGCCAGGGTCTGGGGCAGCCCCAGGATGGTGCCCAAGATGCAGCCCTGCTGACCTGAAGCGTCCTGTATGGTCCATTGCGGGCCCAGGGGCATGGCCACAGGTCCTGGGCTTTGTCCTGTTTATGAGAGGTCAGGCAGTCACAGCGGGTGGTGGGAGGCCTGCAGTTCCTGGGCTGCCACCTGGTGATTGTAAAACGGGCAATACACATTTTTGGAGGGGGGAATGGTAGGGGAAAAGCTGCAGACGGTCAGGAGGCTGTCCTCCTCTGCCTCCTAGGCAGACACTTCTGTGGCGTTTCTCTGGGTGTCTGTTCCCAAGGTGAAAAGTTCAGGCTTTCCTGTCTCCCCAGAGGGGCTGGAGGTGGGACAGGAACGCAGAGGCTGGATCTGGCCGGACACTCTTCACTTCCCTTCCTTTTGGTACCCTGGCCTGGGGGGCGGGGTACAGACTGTGTGATTGTCGAAGTCCCAGCTGGTATTTTGCAGGACTCTCCAGTTGGGCCAGCCATGGGACAGACAAGTTCGCTGGAGTGCCTCTCCAGATCAAGAGCCCCATTCCCCATCCTGGGCTGGTATAGGCTGGATTGGGTGCCCACATCACAGTGTGGGCATCCCCATGTGAATGAGCCTACCTGATGGCCCCAGCAAGCACCTGGCCCTGGACCAGGGCTGTGGGTACAATGCACGGCCCTTGAGGACTAGAGGTTCATGCCCTTGGGCACAACCAGCACTTGGGTCACCCGATGGGAGTGAGGGTATTTGTGAGCCCAGGCGTGCTTTGGGCCAGCTTGGGTAATGGGGGACTGTGGGGGCCCAGGACAATCCCTGAGAAGAGCAGACCCTGCACCTTCCAGCCAGACTGGTCATCGCCGCTGCCCCCCTGCCCCAGCAGCGCCTTCCCCAGTGGCTCCAGGTGCTCAGGAGCATGTATTCTCAGGTGCTTGTTGAATAGAGGAAACTTGGCACCTGTCCACAGAGGTCCATTGTGGTCGGGAGCTGTGGGAACATGGTGGCCTCCCCTGCTGGGAGTCGGCTCTGCCCTGCTGCCCGAGCCTGCTGGAGGGGCTGCGTGGTGTCCATCTCGGACTTAGTGAGCATGTGACTGCTGTACATCCCCTTTTTGAGCTTTCCTTTTAAGAGGACCTATTTAAGGTCCCATCACTCACACAGTTTGCAGTTGCGAGGTTAAAAAGTCTGAGATTAGGGCCGGCCCGGTGGCACACTGCTACAGTGCGCCGCTTGGGAGCGCGGTGGCGCTCCCGCTGAGGGTTCGGATCCCACATATGGACCGGTTCCCGCTCACTGGCTGAGCGAGGTGTGGGAGCAACACCGAGGGTTGCGATCCTGTTGCCGGTCCCGGTCTGGTATGGGTGCAACCCTGAGGGTTGCGATCCGTTGCCGGACACGAAAAAAAAAAAGACAAAAAGGAAAAAAAAAAAAAGTCTGAGATTAATGGCGCATTTTGGGAGGCACACCAGAAGGCTGCTCCTCACGAGGGCTTCGTGCGGGCCCCCCTCCCCAGGCTGACCCCAAACGCTTGCCTTTTATGCTCAGCTGCTCTCACCCATGAAAACCTTTGTCCCTTTGAGCCCCGCCAGTGCCTGGGGCCCCTCGCTGTCCCTGCAGGACTTCCCTGGGCGGGGATTGTGGCCCTTCTGCCCTGGAGCAGCTTCTGGTGGCCGAGGGCGCCCCTGCTACCCCTTCCCCTACATCCAGGCCAATTGCTGAAGGACCAGGAGGTTTCTGACAACATTTGTGCTGATGGTTCAAGAGGCTGACACCCCGGGGAGGCCTGGCTGGTGGTGTTTCCAGAAAGTGGTTTTTCAAGACACACCTGGTCCCTAAAACAAGAGGCAGGGTGCTGGGATGGGGAGGGTGGCCCATGCTTGCTGTTTCCTTCATTCCTTTTTCTCCACAGGGGGCTCTCTTCACGGGGAGGTGCAGGGGCTGCCGAGCTGAGGGGCTTGGGGCCCCCGCCTGCCTGTCTCTTGCCCTGCAAAGAGACCGGTTCAAAAGGTCACTGCTCTGATTTTCATTGATGCCTCTTGTGTTCTCAGGACCTCTTGCCTTGCACACAGATGGGCGGGAGTGGAGCTTCGATGAGGGCCCCGGCCTTTCATGGGATTAAAAAGCTTCTGAAAGGTCTGAATGGTGAGCCACCAAGGTTAAATGTTACAGTAGCACAAAATAGTGCTAAAAATCAAGCAAAAATACACATGCATCTCCAAGTTTAAGGTGAACAGGAACCAGAGCTACTGGAGACTGTGTCACCTCCTAAAACAGAAGTGAGTTGGAAAGCAGTGGGAAGAGGGCCTTTTCCATACGACATGACATCCGAGGGGGCGGCTGTGGCTCTGCATCTGCACTCCTCAGCGGTGTGTGGGCCCCCTTCCCTCTGACCCACACAAGCCCCCTTTCCCAGCCGAGGCACGGGGAAGCCCTTTGTGACTTTTTTACATAATGGAGAGTGAGTTGGTTCATATTTGTGCATTGTAATTGGCCAAAAACCCCTTAAATACAACCATGTCTTGTAAATGTTGTCGTAATGTAATTGTACGTTTTATCAGAACCCAAAATTTCCAGTTGCTACTCCAGTACTCTGTTGATGTGCATGTGAATCTAATTTCTTTTTCCCTTTTCCCTTTGCATGTGCTGGCCTGTTCCTCTGGACCCTGGAGCAGGTAAGATATTTTGCTCCTATGAAGCCCTCCCATGCCCCCACAAGCCCCCGAGCCTTTCTGCCATTGGAACTAGATTCTGGGGGTGTGCGTCTACCCAGGGAGATGGTCAGGGGGCAGGAGCGCCAGGTCTTAAATCAGGAAAACTGTGCCAACAGCAGTAAAAATAACCAGCTGCCCTGAAAGAGCACCTGAAAACACAGGCTCTTTGCCTTCTCCTCCATAAAGACATTTGTGATGTTGCCACCAGTATTCAAAGTGCAAATGTCACAGGGCTCTTTCTTCCTGAAATGACCCCAAAGCCATTTGACCCTTTATCTTGGTAACAGATGAGGGAGGTCTGTTTGGTGGTACTCGAGCCCCACCTGGGGGCAGCCTCAGGCGCGGGCAGCTCTGCCTCTCCTGTTGTCGGTGCTGCTGCTGGCCTCCCCGCTCTGTCTTGCCTGGCGCTGGGTCCTGGGAAGTGTGCATGGGCAGAGTCTCTGTTCTCTGGTCCCACGTACTGCTTGGCGCATCCCTCTGTAGCCGGCGCCTAGGACCTCAGCAGAAAGGGGGCGCTCCTTGGGAGCCCAGGGCCGGGGACAGGTGGTGCGGCTCCCTTTCTCGCTCTTCTGCCTGTGGTGGTGACAGCCCCAGCCCTGCTTCCTCTCATGAACTTGAGCCCTTGGATGCCCATGACCCCAGTCCTCAGGATGGCCTCCTCAGTGCCTGAGCGGGGTGGCACAAGTGTGGGGTCCCCAGGTTGGGTGACTGGTTAGCAGACTGTGAGAATATCCAGGGGGAAGTGACGAATCCGTGGTGAGAAGGCAGGTCCTGGTGGGAGCTTGGCCAGGACCATGGGCCCTCCTGGCTTGCGTTAGCGGATCTTGCCTGCGTGGAGGCCATGGCCTGCCTGGCGCTGCATGGTCAGGGCCCGCGGTGGGCTCACTATGCCTCACTGACCACACCAGTGCGTTTGGCCATGACACTGAGGCTCCTGAAGTTGGGTTTCTAGGCACTGCTGGCGCCTCGTTCACATGTGGTCACTGGCTGGTTGTGGTTGGGATACTGCCTTACCTGACCCTCAGCCCACATTCTGGGAGAAAGCCTGTCAGTATCTTGGGCTGGCACCGTGGGCTCTGGCCCCTGGTCTCAGTGGCTGCCCTGTTCCCTACACGCCACAGCGAGCACCTTTGCACATGCGTGGATCTCATCAGGCTGTGTCCCTGATGTGGGCTTGGGGTCAAGGTGGTGCATGTGCAGGTGGGTGGGGGCATCCACCTGCACCGGGCAGCATCACCTCTAGGAGATGCCTGTAGAGGTCAAGGGTTTGGACTCCAGTACTCGCGAGCCACAGCTCTTCCAAACCCTGTTACTGTTGTGTTAATGAGGTGACTCATGGTGTCGTTTGCTGGAGGCTGTGGGCTGGGCATGTTCCAACTTCTGAGGCCAGCCGTCTTCTCCTGACAGTGGCCTCTCCAAGCGACACTGACAGCGAGTGAAACTTGTGTCTGCAAATAGAAGGGAAAAGCAAGAGGACTGTCAAAGCTTATCAGTGGAGATTGCTCCTGATTAATAAAATAGTCATACCATACACACTGTGATGTGCCTCTAAGGCAGTCACTCCCTGCATTCACCACAATAGCTCTTTATTTCTATATTAAAAATGCAGAGAATAAAAAGGAATGAAAAATCCATTCTCTACACATGTCCTAATAGCTATTAATCAGAGTACCTTCAAAAGGGCTTTCATATATCTTGAACTCTCAGATCTCTAAATCTCTAAGTATGACCATCTTATTTTCATTGTGGGAGAACAGAGTTTTAGATAATTTGCTGAAGGTCCCCCAGCATGGAAGAGGCCAAGCTGGAATTCAATACCAGGTTTGCCTCCAAGCCCTTGCTCTTTCCACCTGTGCTTTGCCTCTCTAACAAAGGGGTCTCTACTCTCTCTAAAGTCTTCCGCCTCAAAGGGCTTTTGGGTCTTACCCAAGCTTCCCTTGGATAAAGAGATCTCTCAAGAGATATGTGTTCCTGGAGTCCTGCCCTGGAACTCGGAAGTATCTTCCAACAGAAACAATGTTATATATGCAATTAGGCAGGCACAGCTCTAATACTTACCTTCATTCATTAGAAATACTATATATTATAAGATACTGACTAATCATTTCCTATGGTAAACTGGGTTGGAAACTCTAAATATTTAATACTTTGATTTCAACATAGAGAAGCTGGAAGGATCTTCCAACAGAAACAATGTTATATATACAATTAGGCAGGCACAGCTCTAATATTTACGTTCATTCTTTAGAAATACTATATATTATAAGATACTGACTAATCATTTCCTATGGTAAACTGGGTTGGAAACTCTAAATATTTAAACTTACTTTGATTTCAACATAGAGAAGCACTATGAGGTATGATCAGAAGACTTACCAGCTATAACAGCAACAGAAGTAACAAGAGAATACAGTTATGCGAACATAATTTAAGGCCATTGCTGGGAGCGGAATCAACAGGTAATTACAGATTTTCACTACTATTTCAGTTGCAGCAAACATTCTTCTGTTATCAATCTGTAATTTCAGATCATTCAAAGTAGGCTTTGCCAGGGCCGGCCCGTGGCTCACTTTGGAGAGTGTGGTGCTGATAACACCAAGGCTGTGGGTTCGGATCCCTATGTAGGGATGGCCGGTTAGCTCACTTGGAGAGCGTGGTGCTGACAACACCAAGTGAAGGGTTAAGATCCCCTTAATGGTCATCTTTAAAAAAAAAAAAAAAAAACCTGAAAAAGAAAGTGGGCTCTCCCTAGTGTACAAATGGAGAAATTCTTAAATAGCACTCTTCCAAATGAAGATATAATAATGATGGGTTTTACAACTTAAAATGAATTTACTTTGCCTAAGAGCATTCAACACTGAATCACACAATATAGTTGAAATGATGACTTTTCACCTTTTTAAAGTTAATTACAATTATAGAAGATGCTCTGAACAGGTTAATTGTCTAACCAAAACGGGCAAGAGGAGAAAAAAACAACCAACCAACTAGTCAGATTTCAGCAACATTCCCAAATCAAGGACAAGAGTGAGATCAGTACTGCAGTGCAATTTAAAGCCAAGTACATCAGTACTCCTCATATCCTTTCCAGAAATACACCAAGTAAGAAGGATAAAAGGTCACTTGCAAATTAACTTGCATAGCCAGGAGCAATCAGTTTCTGGCATAAAGATTTTGAGGCAGTTACCATGTAAAGCACGGCCATCTGAGCAGATTGTCAAGTAGGAGCGGTCTCACAAGAAGGGGTGTGGCTTCAGGCCCCCAACACTGGAGCATTTACCTTGCCCTTGTCCATCACCTTAGAAGGGGAAGAGCTTCTTGAGTTGCTGTTCATCACGGCAGCTGCACCAGACCTTCAGGCTCTTGGGGAACAGTTTACTTTTTAAAAAATAATGAGTAGAACACACAAAGAGGAGATGAGGCAAAGAGAGAGTGCTGTAGGAAAAGCTGAATGTTCCTGAAATACCTAATTGTAATTCACAACAGCTGGAGTGTCCCGACCAGCGGGATATTCAACGCAGACCCTGGAGGGGGGAGTGGGAATTGGATGGGACAAGAGACACGAGAAAGTACTTATTTAGACTTATTTTGACTTGTACACTGTGAAAACATCTTCCACTCACCTTCCACCATGACTTTAGACTCTTTGAACACACTTAGGTCCCTTACCAGAGGCAGAGGGTTTCCCACACACCTCAGAAGACCATTGAGGATGAGACAGAGGCCTGTCCACTGACACTTGAGAAAGAGATAACTGAGCCCTTGAATGTATTTTTTCAGGAGAAATAAACCAATTGTGGTAAGACCTGGGTTCAACTCTACTTAGAAAGCGGCAATAAAAATGGGTCTCCCAATACAAGTAAGGGAAATCACTTGTAATTTATGCACGGGCTTAAAGAATTAAAATAAGAACTGTTGTGGATTGAACTAACAGCAATTATCCCTGCACATTAGTAGCACTGGTCCTGTACTTCATTTAAGCTTGATATAATTCTATAGGTTGATTTTTTCACTATATAATCTGACTTCAATATCTTACCTAGCTTTATAGACATATTTAGGATTTTTAAAACAAACTTACAGTATTACAGATTATAGTGATGATATATAGAATTATGTATGCTGCATAAACTATAAAGTTTTAAGGCTAGTTTTATAATATTCAGGAGAGGAACCTCACTTTTAAAGGTGAAGGGTTATACTTCCCAGTAAAAAGTTAAAAGAAACAAAAAACAAGAAAAGGACCTCCACAGAAATAATAAGTAAATGCTTTCTGTTCTAAAGTAGATCTTGCAGTAGACTATCCACCAAGACAAATTAAGAACTTTGCTTCTGTCTACTGGAAAGACCCAAATTCTAAAATGTTATTTGCATTAGAAATCTTGAATAAGAGGGAAAGAGCACTCTTTTTTTTTTTTCCTTTTTGTCTTTTTTCGTGACCGGTAATGGGATTGCAACCCTTGGTGTCGCGCCTGTACCGCAACTGGCAACGGAATCGCAACCCTCGGTGTCGCACCTGCACCGCACTCAACCAGTGAGCGGACCAGTCTCTATATGGGATCCGAACCCTCAGCGGGAGCGCTACCGCGCTCTCAAGCGCTGCATTCTACTGAGTGTGCCACTGGGCTGGCCCGAAAGAGCACTCTTGAAACAGTTTATTTCAAGGTCACATGTGAATGCTCACCAAATTCTCTTCTAGGCATATCTCTTCGGTTGAGTGTAGTGGAAAGAGGCCTCCTGGGTGGCTCTGCTGCCAGTGGAGGGGAGCATTCTCCACCACTCACAGGGGATGGGCCAAGCGAGCCATTGTGGCTCAGAGGACCTGAAGAAGACAGCGTCTTGTTACCACTTCAAGACCTTTCTTTTCTTCGGTAAGTTCTTGGAATTATATCTAGGGTATCATAACTATTACACACAAAATAAAAAGTAATTTATATATGCTTTACACTAAAAAACAGATTGCTGCTTTTTACGAAATGTTTTCCACCTCTCCGTGGAGGGTTCTGTGTGTTTCTTCTTCCTGGCATTGGTTTTATAATCACAGGCTCTTCTTGCAGCAGTGCCACCTTTTGAGTTATTTCCAATAATCTTGAATATAGAGAAAGAATGGACTTAAATATGAAATAGAAATCAAGTCCTTATTAGAGACCACGTAGTACAGCCTTTAAAACACTAAACTGCATTGAAAATAGAGATATCAAAATCACTTACTTGTGTCTCAGGTCAGCAGCTTCCATTTTCTCTTCAGCTATAGCGCTTTACGCAGCACGAACTTTTAGCTGTTGGAGAAAATATATTTAAATTCAGTTGTGGTAGATTACGCACAAAGTAAAGGAAAGAAAGAAAATCTTACACAGATAGCATGCACTTTTTTTTTCATGAGCAGCAATCTGAAAAGATACATCAAAAAATATGTTTTGGAATTCATTATAATAGCCAGTATAAGAGTCTGTATTTGATACCAAAGAATCCTGCAACTGTAGGGCAGTATAATTATTACCTGGTTTTTAAATGAGCGCTCTGTTTTCTGCAATTCTTCCTCCATTTCTTCAATTCTCTGCCTAAGAATTACACTTGTTTTTACCAGATAAAGCACAACTGGATAAAAATTCAAACAATCTGGCCAATTCCCTATACTCTTAACAACTGGCCCTAAAGGACTTCATCCGTACATATAAAAACATATTTACATGGTTATAGAAATAGAGTACAAGAATGATGAAAATGAATGCTACATAATTTCCTTATTATTTAGTGGCTAGAAATTCTGAGTCGATGGAGATTATGAGTTGATAAATTATAGTTTCCTTATATGTTCTTCAATATGTTCCCAAATAATCCTATTAATATCTTACTTGATAAAGCTTTTTTCCCCCCTTTTATCAGAAAACTTCGGAGAGTTATGACCACTGCATCTATCAAATGGCACAGTAAATTTAATGGCATTTGATACATCTTATAACTAATTGGTCTTTTAAAGAATTACTGCAATATATAATCCCCTCTCCCCCAAACTGTTTGCATGAACCAAGTTCCCTTACAGTCTTGCCAGCACTGGGTATAAAATTATTTTTTCTCTTGTGTGAACTGAAGGTCTTCATGCCCAATGACATGTATGCTTCTGTACATTATTTTCTTCTACACTATGTATAAATGGTTATTTAAAAAAAAGCTAACACTAGTTTCATTAGCCATTGACACCACCTTTAGAAGTTAGAAGCTGAACTCACTTGTAAGGATTTACTTCCTCTGCAGCCAAAACCGCCTTCTCATCTGCAGTTGACAGCTGCTGCTCTCTTTCTTGCCGCTCATACTCTTCTTGACTCAATTTCCTAAGATAAAATAGGTTGTCAAGTGAAAGTGTTTCTCTTTCTTCCCAGCAGTCTAGCTGAAATCTCTATTCAAATGTCACTTCCCATCCTACTCTCAAAAATGCAGAGACATACAAAGTCATAGGAAGGAATTCAAACCTGCCATTTAGGGATAAAAATCAAACTGTGGCCTGTTTGGGAATCATCTGCATTTTCTACCTCATAATTCTCTGCTCACTACTGAACGAAACAGATGTAAAAACACTGTGGGCAATCTACTGTGCTGGAGATAAAGAAAGCTCACCTTACTTCAGTGTGGAGAGCCAGACGAATCAACCGAGCATAGCTAAGCTTATTAGGGTAAAGCAAGGGAGAATTACTTCTCTTATTTCTACCATGGAAAGACCACAAGTTACTTTTCTTATTTTGTTATGGATGAACTGTTTCTGAAACCAAGACATGATAAAGGTCGCCAGCCAAAGAGCCTTTGGAACATGTCTTGTAGCTGTGCAATTAACAGTAGAACATTTTCACATGTCAGATGTGGAAATCCTACTACCTACTTCGCTGGAATCATGATTAAGGAAAGAGGCCAATCTGAGTATTGGCAATGTTTATTGAACAGCAAAACAGTCCAAACGGTCCCATAATCAGGCTGTTATCTACTGGAAACTGGTTCCAACCTAATAACCTTCAAGTTCATGAGAATTTTGCTTCCAATAGAGGATGAGTTAGTCTGAGAATACTGAGAACAATTAGAACATCTAGAAAAAATAGAATGTGCTTGAAGGTATCAGAGAGCTAATAAGGCAGGAAAGATACATGTGTATGGCCAAGATCCCGTAGGAAAAAAGAATCTCAGAATTAGAAGGAAGACTGTCATTTTAAGCCGGCGGGAGAGAACAACAAAGCAGAAAGCCATTCCTCGTCTTCCCAATGATATTTTGTATCTTTCCAATATGTGGTGTTTTCTTTTCAAGAAGCAACCTACCTTGCAGGTTCAATTTTGTGGACATGGAGGCTCTTAGCTTAAATTGTAAGAGTTTTAGATCCTCTTCAACTACTGATATTGTAGTTTGTGTCTAAAAAGTGCAGAAGAGAGAAGTATTCTTAAAAGTGAGGCGTTGTAAGAATCCACAAGCACTTATGTGACTCTATAAAAAGGATTATACCTGAGAGACGCCCATCATCTGCTTAATTCGAGTTTTCATTTTCTCATTCCGGTTACCTAAAAAACAGAAGGCTTTAATTGCTTTTTCTTCCCTTGCTTTTTTGACTATATTTTCTCGACCTCCCCCAAACTAAACAATTAACGTGTTCAAATACTAAAAGAAAAAACAAATTAAACAATAGAACTAAAGAGACTAATTGAGTTTTAAGAGAATTACAAATATAATTTAAAAAGTAAATTCCCAGTACATACAATAAAAGTGTTATCCATGCTGTTTTTGAGCAAGAATATCTGAGATGAAGCTCTGTCTTCTCTCTCAGATCTCTGCTTGGGTAAGTGCCTTATTTTAGAAAGTGTCACTCCTGTGTTCTCCCCCAGAATCTGTTACCAGGTGTGGTTTAAAACACCCAGTAATGCAAGCAATAGCCAACTTGGGAAACTGTGTTTAGAAACATTTTCCTCATCTGTAAACACTGCTATCCTATATAGCCTCCACTCTCACAGCCTAAGTTAGTTTATAGCTCCAACCACCTCAGTACTCTTAAAACTGGTTGTAAGCCTTAAAACCACAGAGCTACAGAGACGAGTATTAAAATCTTATGCCATCTCTATGAAGCTGAGAAACAAGTTTCTCCTATTGCATGTGTTCAATACTTAGAGGTATAAAACATGACCAGTACAGTTCCAGTGCGTGTTTACTAGTTCTCAATGGGATGGGGTGGGGGGGAAACTTCAGTGTTCTTTGCATTCCAATTGATATATCACACCCCAGCAAACCACCTCTGCCCATTGCAAACAGAAATATATAGAAATCCAATGATATGTGTCTATGACTCTAAAGCTTAAGAGGAAATTCTGCCAGCTGAGAAGCAGCATCAGTGTACTAAATTAAAGACAAGAAGGCAACAAGGGGTTCAACCTCCTGAGACTGATCTTACCTCCCACCTCTCCATTTGCTAATTCATCTGACTAATTTCCTCCTTTATTTTGACTCTCAGATTCAGATTCATACTCTGATTCAACTGTGTAATGCAATTAGTCAAACCCTAGAAAAGAAGCAAAAGGGGATCTGTAAGAGCCTCTCAATTTTAATTCAGCAAATTTCATGAGAATTCATGAGAATTAAGCATGTATTCATGAGAATGAACTTACATTAATATTATCATCTTTGTGAGTAAGAGCTACTTCTAAATCTTTCTGAGACTTCTTAAATGATTTGATTTGCTCACTGAGTTCAGCATGTGATTTACTCCAGTCTCTGATATCCTGCTGCAACTGAAAAGTCAAAACATGTCAATTCCTACAGGTTAGGGCTTTTGCACTGAAGACATTAGAACAATGTGAATGAGACTGGGAAGTAAGAAACTAAGCCCCTCCCTGACCTGTCACTATCGGTTAAGACCCTTGCTGAGGGAGAGGGGAGAGTGGTCTTAACACTCAGAGCTATAGCATGAACACCAAATCTGTCAAGGAAGTTGATCCAGTTCACTGCATCCTTCAGAAAATTGCAGCCAATTCAAATAACTCACTTCCAGTACGAATGGAAGAGCATGTCCTATCATCTCCGAAGTCCAGACTCCTGATTTTGTAACCTTCCCTTGGCCAATGAAGCAGTTAACTAGTCGAAGAAGTGTTAAAAAATACCTAATTCCTTGGTGTAAAAAGCCAATCTATTACACCTTTGAAGCTACTGAAGTTACTAGGTGGTTAATGTTTGATAAGACAAAGACTGAACACTCTGATAGCAACAATAAATTGTACAGAAGAACAGGAACTCTGGAACAGATAAGAATGTAGACATGCACTCAGTTCTTGAAGCATAGATTTATCTTTGCATATCTAAGAACAGAATTCTGCATGCTCATTTCATGACCTTAAAAACCAGTCTGAGAAAAAATATTCATGAGGTAATGATATTCGATTGTCTAGTTTACATGACCTAGGACATCCATTTTTTTTTTTTTACGTGCTCTTTCTTCCTCTTAAGCCTAGCATTTTCTTCTTGAACCCGGTGGCATTCAGACTTCACCTTCTCTTCACTAAGCTTATCTTCTTTAAGAGCAATTTGAACGTAATGTTAAAACATTCCTATCAGTGAATTAATTCCAAAGGACAAGCACGTTACACTTTTCTAAACAGAAATAACGTAGTTTTCATTTTCTGCATATTTTAGCACACATCAAATTTTTGCTCCTCAACAAAACTAAAACATACTTTTAACTATTCCGTAAGAATTGTAGTCAGCTTTACCTCTGAAAATTCTGAAGCGTTCATGGAGATAACATTGTTTAACTTCTCTATAGATTTCCTGTTTTCTAATATCTGCCATGTGGAAACAGAACACAAAACATATATTAGGATTTTAGTAGAAACATCAGGATATATGCCAAAAAGAAGAAACAATAACAAAACATATCCCAGTGCCATCCTGTATGTTTCAGGTAAAAGCATGTGAACCAGTTTTGGCACAAGGGAAAAATCAAGAACTTAAAGTGGAGACATAATTGAGGGCAGAAATATTTTATGGCATCCACAGCGTTCCTGGTTATGAGGTAATGTAGTAGATGACCAGACAGAAAGGCGAAAGCAAAGAAAATGAACAAACTTTCAAGTAAACCAATTCAAATCAGTAGTTTCTTTCTAGTGGTTGGGAAAGTAAGCAAGCAAACAAACAAACAAACACAACGGCAGTTTAAAAATTCTCTTGCCTGAATTAAAAATGGCAGGATTTGAGGGAGAAAAGATAAATTTCACATACAGAAGAAATTCCAAACAATTTATGGAGATACTGGCTCTTCAAGGAGGTGGGGCATAACTCTCACCTCTTGGACTGTGGGTAACTTCCTTCCAAAGAGTCCAGTATATAAAAGGTGGAAAAATAGTAATTTTATAGCGGAAAAACCTGGCAAGACGACCTTTGCTAGGTGGTCAAGCTCAACTGCCTGTATGACATACAGGAACCCTCTCTACTGTCTTTGCAACTTTCATGTAATACTAAAACTAAAGTAAAAATTTTACTGAAAAAGAACTTACAAAACAAAATATAAGGACTGTTACAGTTATCACAGTTACAGTTTCTTAGTGGCTCTACATGTTTCAGAGGACAGAACCAAGTAATATGAAAATTACCCAGAGCTGAGGACACAAATACTTCCATAAAACCACTTTAAGTTATATTAGTCCTTAAAATTCCACAAAAATGGACAGAAGTAGGTTCAACTTCTCTGACTCTCACTCTTACTTAAGATAAGAGCATGGAAAATACCGTGTTCAACTCATGCAGTACACAAAATATTTCAAAAGCCAAACTACAGTAACACTTAGCAGCAAAACTCTTACCAAGTCCTGATTCCTGACAGTATGTTCTCTCTCAGATTCTAATGTAACACGAAGACTTTTAGCTGTGTTATCCAGAATTTCACTAGTTTTTTCAAATGTCTTGATTTTATCCTACACAGATATTAAGATTGGTAATAATTACCCATTACATTTACTTTCCTTTTCAGAATGTAATCCCAAGAAGGGAATTTTACCTTATATTTAATCGCTTCATCGTGAAGAATCATATTTTGTTTCTTGGTTTCTTGAATATATTTCTTTGATTCCTTGATCTATATAAAATACAGCATTCAGAATTCAAAAATATAAATTATAGCTCTACCAAGACTAATTTACAAATAAGCAACCCCTTTCAGAAGGAAGCAGTGCTTTACACATATGATGACTGCTTAAGGTCTGAATGGTTGGTAGGAAATAATAAGAAAAAATGATTTAACAATACTACAATAACTATAAATTTATAGTAAGTATAAAACATGTGGAAATAATTCAATTGGGAAAAATGGGGAACAAAACTAAAAAAATCATTATACCTTCTGTTCATAATATGACAACTTTTGAAGAAGTTCTCTATTTTCTCTTGTTATGCTTTTCACCTTGTCAGAAATTTGCTGTTCAGTGACTAAAAAGGGGGCAAAAATCAATGAGTCACTAGATATATTAGCAGCAAAGACATGTTATACGGCACTATGAGGAAAAAGAACTTCTTTTTAAAACTTTTATGACTTTTTAAAGAGCAATCTGCAGTTAACAGCAATAAGGATATAAAGATATTATTAAAATTTAAGAAAAATATTCTTATAATAGTATCCTTATTCAAATGAGACTCTAGTTTAAATATATTTGAAAAATGGAAAATATAGTAAAACATTATAGCTTATTGTTCCTCTCTGCATGAAGCAGATTTCTTCTCAGAAAGTGGGATCCCTTCAAATACATGTCATTTAAAATGAGAAACAGAAAGAAAATGCAAATATATTGATTGATATTCCTATTCCTTTAATTATCTAGCTTAATAAGTATTTCATGTATTGATTAAATCATTAGCACAGGAACGTTGTTCACCTGTAATAAATCTGCACTGCATCAACACTTAAAGTCAGGCTGCCCCAAATTAAACTAATCATCTCTCTACTCCCACAATTTATTCTTCCTCATCTCCTATCCATTGGTATCACCACCATCTACTCCATCATCCAACCTAGCAACCCAGGAAAACTAAAACTTTCGGGAGCTAATAAGTCAATCAGACGTAAGAAGTCATTATATCTTCTTCTAGGTTATACAAAACTAAACAAACACCAATACAGAAGAAACAGTACAAAAGACAAAATGTGTCTTAAATTTTACCTTGATGAACTCTACTTTTTTTCTGGAAGAGAAATAAAATTTGATGTTAAACATTTTATTAATAAAAATATATAGTTCGTAATATAATGGTGAAAAGTCATAACCAAGTGAGAGTTTAATAATGATTTCACTCAGCATAAGGAATTCACAGGATTTTAAAAAAGAAAAGGTTAGAAAGAATTTCAAATTTAATTGGTGGTGATACTTCATAAAGAGTCTCGATAGACAAAAGCACTAAGGTAAATATACCTTGCAGTTAAAGATATGTTTATACATCTATTAAATAAGCACCAATCTTACAAAATGAACACAACTTTAACAACGCTAATGGCTAATATTTCATAATATACTAATGCTTATTTACCTAATGTCATTTATTTAATAACCCCAAATAGCCAAGATGAGGTCTAGAAACAATGATAGTTCCAAAAGACTCTGAGGAAACAAAATTAAAGGCATAATCTTTGTACTAAGATATGCCTCTTTCATTCACCAGAAAACATCTTTGAAATCTTATTCGAAGTTGGCTATTGGCTGAATTTAGAAATACTTCTGGGCGTGTTGTCCCTTTCAGTCAGGTTTGGGTCTTTAAAAAACATGACCTAAAAATATTACCAGAGCTTCAAAAAGAGCTCTGGTCATCCTGGCTAAGGGAGCAGAGGAAAAGGGGGCAGTCATCCATGTAGATGTCATGAGACGAGTTGGGATTAGGGTCACCATTGCAGGTCTGGCTGGAAAAGACCCAGTACAGTGTAGCCGTGATGCTGTCATTCATCCTGATGCCTGTGTTGAAGATGCAAAAAAACAGGGACCATATAATGTGGTTTTCCAGGAGGTAATCTGGGTGCACAGAATTTATCTGAGTCTGCTGCTGTGAAAGAGACACTGAAGGAATGAGAAAAGAGGAAGGGCCTCATAGCTGCCATCTGTGCAGGTCCTACTGCTCTGTTGGCTCATGAAATAGGTTTTGAAAGCAAAGTTATAACACACCCACTTGCTAAAAACAAAACGATAAATGGAAATCATTACAGCCATTCAGAATCGTGTGGAAAAGGACGGCCTGATTCTTACAAGCAGAGGTCCTGGGACCTGCTTTGAGTTTGTTCTTGCTACTGTCGAGGTGCTGAGCAGCAAGGAGGTGGCTGATCAAGTGAAGGCTCCACTTGTTCTTAAAGATTAGAGCAAAAGAAGTTGATGGTGAGTTAGAGAAATAGGCCTTATAATCCATTCTAACTGTGTTCACTTCAAACAAAAGATGACTGGTTAATGTGCTGAGAAGCTGTCATTACTGCTTTTGTGAAGTGTAGCTGTGAAGTAAGAACTCCACAGAGATTTCTCAGCCTACAAATTGTGTCTGTACATTTCTGAACTTTGTCTGCCAAATAAACAGGCATTTAGAAAAGAAAAAAAGAAGAAGAAGAAGAAATACTTCTTATGAGTTAGATCATTTAATTTTTCCAGGCCACTATAAACAGTGATCATACATCTGAAAGGGCAGGGAAGACTGCTAGAGCAAAATGCAGAAGTGACAAGAGAAATAACAGCTAACATCTTTCTAAATGGGCAAAAACTAAATTACCCCCTGAAGACAGCTCTAAATTTACAGGATAATAAAATCTAAGCAGTAACTAATTAAAAAAAAAAAACATTACTACATTTCTTTAGAACTCCAAGTACATTTCCTCTTTCAAATGTTATAAATGGTGATGGGATTTTCCGTCCAGTCCAGAAAATCACCCATGGTTTCTCATTATTAGTACAGTATCTAAACAACACTTGCAATAATGCTGTTCTAGGAAAATGCATTCAGAAAATTCCAACATGGAAGGAAATGACTATTTCTGTACTGTCACAGCCTAGCTAATGAGAGAGTAAGCTTCCTTTGCTCCCCTTCAGCAAAACTAAAATTCACGTAGGGACCACGTTTCCAAAAGGCAAATGCTAAGGCTGAGAAGCAACAGGGCAAAGAGACTATATAACCTTGTGCAAATCAAAACAGTTGTTAGGGTATTTTTTAATGTGAGAAAGAAGAGTAGGAGATATAAAATGTTTTCACCTTTTTCCCTTCTGTTCACACTTTTATTCTCCCTTTTTCCTTTTATCTGAGGAAAAACTTCATGAGGCGAGAGAATCCAGGCAAAAGAAATCCTTCTTTTAGGAGCGATTTTACAATCAATTGGGCAAGGAGAGGAAACTTACTGACAATAATATGTGCAGTGTAATATAATTAAGAAACTAATAAAACAACACGGTACTCAGTTTTAGAAAGAATTGCATTCAATGATTTTGACCACGTTAACTGTTAAGTTCCAAATGAAAGCTTTCCATTTGCAAAGTTTATTTACACAGAATAATTTCCCCCAATTCTGTGAAACAACTGTGAAGCAGAATGACATACAGTACGATAAAAAGTATGTATGAGTATGCACACATATACTTATGTATGTCTGAAAGTCAAATTCTGTACAGAAAAAAAGGATATAAAAATTTAATAGTGTCTGAAAATTATGTAATCTGTATTTCCAAATAAGATATTTTCTGAGCACATGATCAAATCAGAAAATCTGGCAAACACATTTCCAAATAAGATATTTTCTGAGCACATGATCAAATCAGAAAATCTGGCAAACACTTGTACATGTAAGAGGAAAAAACTGAAAAATTACTTCATCTCGTAGATGTAAGAATTTTTATCGTTCTGTTGTGTTTCCTTGCAGCATTTTTTGTGTGTGTGCAAGTGTACATACGTGTTTTATATAACACATAGTTTACCTATACTTTAAAGTCATGGTTTCTGCTTTTTTCCACCTCACGTTAAATTGTGAGCACTTTCTGTGCCTTAATGTCTTTGAAATATGTAAAGCCACCTTATATCCCATTATATCGATATACAATAATTTAACAATTCCCCTACCATAGGGATCATTTAGGTTGTGACAGGTTTTCAGTCTGATAAGTACTTTTCCACTGAATGCCCTTGTACATGATCTTTAATGCATGATTGGTAATTTCTTTAGGACAAATAACTAGACATGATATTATACTATATAAAAGGATATGACCATTTGTAAGGCTTCTTATACATATCACTAAACTACTTTTCAGAGTGGCTGTATGAATTCCCAATTCTACTGATAGTGCATACGTGCACCCTCCTCATTCTTAATCTTTAGGTTTTAATATAAGTGATTCATAAATTGAACTTTGCCAATTGAATTTATACATGTTATCTTGTTCACTTAAGTGTAAAACACAAATTTTAGAACACTTTTATAAGGTTAGCTTGAAGTATAATCATTAATTTGCATTTATGTTACTGAAAAAGAAGCAAATAAAAGTGCTAGTGATTATAAAACATCCCTTGCATTTATGAGTTAAAGTATAAATTAATTTACTCACAACAAGACAGTTCTCCAGAAGAATACACCAAATGAATCAATTCCCAAGAAGGCTGTAACAAGTACAGGTTCCCATGGCAGTCCATAAAATCTTGCCCAGGCTGAACATCATCAGGTAATGTAGCAACAAACTGAAATAGACATCTTAGAAATAATGGGAAGCGTTAAACAAATTTTCAATAATGCACTCACAAAGTGTCAGCCATAGAAATTCTATGCCAAAGTCCTCCAAATAACAACCCCCTCAAAAAGCTTCAAGAGCTCTTAGTGCTTCAAGAAAGACAGGATGTTGGCAGTCTCGTTTCTTGTTTGACTCGTAGTGTTTTTAAGTATTATCAGTCTGAATGTCTTTAAGTTGAGCATATATTTCGTTAGTAGAGACCCTGCCACATCATTTTGTCCAACACATGGCTAGAGTCCCTATGCATCATACTTTTCTCTTGGTTAAGTGGTTCTTATTACTTTATAAAAAAAAACCACGTAAGACAAAAAATTTAAATATAGTATAAGTAATCAACATTCATGGCTGCAAATAAAACCAATATGATGGTCATGGATGTGTTATTCCTCTCAAAATTTAAACTTTAATTTTATTCTACTCTTATGTAAACAAGGACACATGCTAAGTCAGATAGCTCCTGGTAACTGGTCTAGATAAATCCTGAATTTACCTGTCTTCTATAAAACTCAGCATCTTAATTTTAAATGTTTCCTGGGAGATAGTCCATTGAACACCTGCCTGCTCCACACTGTTTTTGCTGCCCTCTACAAGTACATGAGTTAACTACCATACTGACCCCATCCCTCAACAGTGCCAGGGGTTACTGGGAAAAGACCCGCTGGCTCTCAGTGTTTGGATAGTGGCTTTAAAGATAACACAGCACCTTTCACTTCTAACTGTTCAGTAAGAAATGAGGAAGTGATGAAACTTCAAATACACTCCCACTAGCCTCCCTAAACAGCACAGCAACATCCTGCGTGCCTCGGGCCTGACACGCTCCATTTCCTTGGCCAGTTCGTTCAGGGCACCCACTCTGCTCAGAACTCGTCCACCCGCCTGCCAAAATTGGGGTCCCTCCGTGGGAACGGGGATCGTCACCTCCAGCAGCTTGGCTGTGAGAGCTGTGTTTATCAACAACAGGGGTCCCCAAAGCGCCCTGTCCAATGTGGCAATAGGCACAATGGCAGCGACTGCCAACATCGCGTATGGATAGGTAGTGGGTGAGACGCTTCCCTGCTGAACGGCACAGGATGCGTCTCCTTCACTGCCTCTTGTCATGGAGACTGTCTCGCTCAAGGAACAGGACTCGTCTCCTTCATCATCTCCTCTCATGGAGACCGTCCTGCTTGTGGCATAGGACTCGTCTCCTTCACCATCTCTTCTCACGGAGACCATCCAGCCCAAGGCACAGGACTTGTTTCCTTCACCATCTCCTTTAATGGAGACCGTCCTGCTCATGGTAAAGGACTCATCTCCTTCACTGTCTCCTCTCACGGAGGCCATCGGACTCAAGGCACAATACTCATCTCCTTCACCGTGTCCTCTAATGGAGACCGTCCCACTCACAGCACAGGACTCGTTTCCTCCACTGTCTCCTTTCATGGAGACCATCTGGCTCAAGGCACAGGGCTTGTCTCCTCCACCAGCTCCTCTAGTGGAGACCGTCCCGCTCATGACACAGGACTCGTCTCCTTCATCGTCTTCTGTAATGGAGACCGTCCGGATCACAGAGTAGACTGAAATGCATCTGCACTGCGGCCAACTCTTCGGCCACCGAACACTGAGAACACTGTAACCACGGTGATGATAGTGAACCCTGGAACACTGTGAACACGTCAGACGGCGCTGCGTGGGCAGCCGAGCGGAAGCATCCAAGCAGGGGGAGGTGAGGAATGGGGCTCTCCCACCGTAGGAGCTAAGAGAATGGTCGACACAAGGGGCTGGAATGAGGCGGCCAGTCGGCTACTGGGAGAGGACCATGGGCCGGGGCCAGGGGACAGGAGGAAGGCAGGCCTCTCCAGCTGCCCAGAGCTGGCCCCTATGTCACAAAGTGCCGAGACTCCCAGCCACCATCCCGTCCGGACAGGAAAGGAGCGGCCCCGCACCCTCCGTCCTCTGCTTACTCCGCCCCGCCCAAGCTCCAGCTGCTCATGTGGCCTACCATTCTGGTGACATCCCTTTAAAAAAACCTTACCCTGTGCGTCAGGTGTCATGCCATTATCACCCCTATGCCAGTGGGTCCAGTTCTAGGTCCCGCATTTTAAGGTTACTTGACTCATGGAAAAGGACAGGGAGAATGAATGGTCTGGAAATCACTTTCCAAAAGTTGAGGAAACTGGGGACATTTACACTGCAGAATGAAAAAAAAAAGCATTTGTAGATCTTTAAGGAGATGTCTTCAAGTTGAGTCTTAAGTCAATTTAGAAGAACAATGAAGCATGAAGCAGGGAAAGCCTAAGGAGAAGAGCAATGAAGGGCGCAGTGAGAGGGCAGGGCAGGCCCTGTCATTACTCAGTCGGGTAACAGCCCAAGGACACAGACTAACCACAGGATGGGACAGAAATCCAGAATCAGACCCCAGTGCAGTGGACATCTGGGATACAATAAAAGGCAGCTGAAGAAAAACAGGCTTTTTTTTTTTTTTTTTTTTTGACTGGTAAGGGGATCACGACCCTCAGCACAGTGTTGTTGGCACCACGCTCAGCCAGTGAGCACACCGGCCATCCCCGTATAGGATCTGAACCTGCGGCCTCGGCACTATCAACCCTACACTCTCCCGAGTGAGCCATGGGGCTGGCCCGAAAAACAGACTTTTTAATATGTGGTATTGACATATCGAGATGATCATATGGAAAATGATAAAATTGATCTTTTTCTCATTGTTCACAAGGATAAATTCCAAATGGATCAGAAACCTGAATGGAGAAAATGAAAATGAAAAAGTGCTGTACTAGAAAAAAATTTCTGTCTCATGAATGGGGAAATCCTAATTATGTCTCAAAATCTAGGAGCAACAAGGGAAGAGATTTGTAAACTTGATTACTTAAATATAAAAAACTTGCCCAGTCCCCCACCCCACAAAAATTGCAAAATAAGTAAAATTTGACGGTGACAACCTGAGAAAATATATTTGTAACATATTAAAAGGGATTAATATTTCTAAAATATAAAAAGCTTCACCAATATGGGCCGGCCTGGTGGCGCACTGGAGAGTGCGCCGCTTGGGAGCGCTGCGGCACTCCCGCTGAGGGTTTGGATCCCATGTGGAGACCGGTTCCCGCTCACTGGCTGAGCACGGTGCGGGCGCAACACCGAGGGTTGCGATCCCGTTGCTGGTCAGTAAAAAAGACAAAAAGGAAAAAACAAACAAACAAACAAAATCTTCACCAATAGAGAAGAAAGTGGCCAGCAAACCTATGGAAAATGGGCTGAAAGAATGAATAGATCTGGGGAAAGAAATAGAAATAGCTTGTAGACATATGGGAACACACTCTGTTCATAATAAAAGAAATACAAATAAAGCCTACACTGAGACACCATTTCTTTTTTTTTTTTTTTTTTTTTTTTTTTTTTTTTTTTCTTCCCAAGCAGCGTACTATCCAGTGCGCCACCGGGCCGGCCCAAGAGACACCATTTCTCACGTACCTTGGCCAGATCCAAATATCTGACAACATATGAGAATACTTCCAAAAGTCTGTGGAAAAACAGAATTAAAAGATAATATGAATCTTTCCATAAGCTTTTTGAAGTACCCTGTACTCTGCTGGTGAGAGAATGTGGTGGAAACAGCCACTCTCATGCATTGCTGATCACTATGCAAAATGATACAACCCCTATGAATGAGAATTTTGCATCACCCAAAGTTACGTGTGTATTTACCCATTGAGTCAACAATCCCACTTCTAAAGCTTTATCTCCAAGATACGGAGGAACAACGAATGTTGAAAATATATATGAACAAAACTATGTTACTCCAGTATTATTTATAGTAACAAGACTGGAAATAAAATTTCCATCAATAAAAGCGACACTGAATAAACCAAAGAATACTGTGCAGCTATAAAAAAGAAACAAAATAATTTTATATACTGTTATATATAAAATACAGTTTCCAGAATATTAAAAAACAAAACAAAACCTGGCACTTGGTATAATCAGTCTTTCAAATTTTAGCTATTCTAATAAATGTGTAGTGGTAACTCATTGTGGTCTAAATTGGACAATTAGTGATGTTGAGCATTTTAAAATGTGCTTCTTTGCTACCCACACATCTTCTTTGGTAAAGTGTTTATTTTACTGGGTTATGTTTTTCTGGGCTTTTTTCTTAAATGAGCTTTTAGAGTTCATTATATATTTTCTATACAAGTTCTTTATTAAACAGATAATGTGTAGTAAATTTTTCCCAGTCTGTGGTTTGTATTTATCATATACTTTGAAAAAGTCCAAATTATCAACTTTCACTTTCATGAATCATGCTTCTGATGTCAAATCTAAGAAATCTTTGCCTAACCCAAGTTCAACAAAAATTTTCTCTCGTTTTTCCTACAAGTTTTATAGTTTTAGGTTTTACATTAAAGTCTATAACCCATTTTGAATTAGTTTATGAATATGACACGAGGTATGGGTGATTTTTTGCATGGAAATAGCCAATAGTTCCATTTGTTGAAAAGACATTCTTTTCTCCATTTAATTGTCTTTCCACCTTTGTCAGAAGTTCATTGCCAGATATGTGTGGATCTATTTCTGGATTCTCTATTCTGTTTCAATGATCTATTTTTCAGCTGTCCTGATTACTTCTAAAGTTTTGAAATTATGTAATGTTTGGGCTACTCTAGGACCTTTTTATTTTCCATAAGAACTGTAGAATCAGCTTCACATTTTCTATTAAAAAAAAAAAAATCCTGCTGGGATTTTGAATGGGATTATGTTGATTCTAGTGATCAAACTCTGGATAACTGACAGCCTAACAATATATTTAGTCTTCTGAATTATAAACAAGGTATATTTCTCTATAAATTTAGGTCTTCTTTAATTTCAGCAGTATTTTATAGTTTTCAATGTATATGTCTTACACGTTTTTTGACATATTTATCTTTAGGTACTGCATTCTTCTTGGAAATTTCTTAAAATTTCAGTTCCCAATTATTTATTGCTAGTATATAGAAATAAAATTGCTTTAGATGTAAATCTTTTTCTGTCAACTTTACTAAATTCCTTTATTAGCTCCAGTAGCTTTTTTGTAGGTCCCACCAGATTTTATGCATAGATGTTCATGTTTTCTGCAAATAAATAATTTTACTTCTTCCTTCCCAACCTGGATGATTTCTTTTTCTTACCTTATTTCTTTTTTCTTACCTTAGTGTACTAGCTCTTCCCTTACTGAACCTCAGCATGACGTCTTATAGATGTGATGAGAGTAGACATCCGTGTTTTGCTTTCTGATTGTGGGGAAAAGCATTCAATCATTCACCATTAAATATGATATTAGCTGTAAGATTTTCATAGAGCCTATTTAAGTTCTATTCCTAGTTTGTTGACTTTCTTTTTCCAGCAGTAATGCATGTTGGATTATTTTTTCGAATTCTTTTTCTGTGTCTATTGAGCTGTACATATGGATTGTCTTTTCTAAGTTTGTCAGCATGGTGAATTACACTGATTTTGTTTTGTCTTTTTTTTTTTTTTTTTGCAGCTGCTTGGTACAGGGCTCCGAACCCTTGACCTCAGTGTTATAACAACATGCTTTAACCAACTGAACTAAGTGGCTAGCCAGTTTAATTAATTTTTAATTTAGACACATTTGTACATATTTATGGAGCACAGTGTGATGTTTTAATACATGTATAAAATATGTAATAATCAAATTATGGTAATTAGCACCTCAGACATTTATCATTTCCTTGAGGTGAGAGCATTCAAATTCTAGCTTTTTTTTTTTTTTTTTTTGTCTTTTGTCTTTTTCTGTGTCCGGCAACAGATTGCAACCCTCAGTGTCGCCCTTGTACCGGACTGGGGACCGGCAACGGGATTGCAACCCTCGGTGTTGCTCCCGCGCCTCGCTCAGCCAGTGAGCGGGAACCGGTCTGTATGTGGGATCCGAACCCTCGGGCAGGAGCGCACCACGCTTCCCAAGCGGCGCACTTATCCAGTGCGCCACTGGGCCGGCCCAAATTCTAGCTATTTTGAAATATATAATATATTACTGTTAACTAGAGTCACCCTACTGTGTAATGGAACAGTAGAACTTATTCCTCCAGTCTAACTGTAACTCAAATGTTAGATGAAAGTTGCATTCTTGGGATAAAAGCTATTTGGTCATAATGTATTTTCCTTTTTATATATTGTTAAATTTGATCTGCTAAAATTTTGTTTAGAGTTTTTGTCCCTATGTTCATGAGAGATACTGGTCTGTGGTTTTTTTTTTTTTTCTTGTTTGTCTTGTTCTCATATCATAACACTGGTTTCACATGAGATAGGAAGTATTTTCTGTTCTTCAATTTTTTAGAAGTGTTTGTGTAGAATTAGTATTATTTCTTCCTTATAGGTTTAATAGAATTTACCAGTGAAGCCATATGCACTGGAGCTTTCTTTGTGGAAAAGTTTTTAACTATAAAGTCAACTTCTTTTATACTTACAAGGTTACTGAGGTCGCCTATTTCTTCTTGAGTGAGCTTTTGCACTTTGTATATTAGATGGAATTCCTTCATCTAAATTGTCCAGATAATTTGCCTAAGGTGTTTGTAGCGTTCCCTTGTTTTCATTGAATATCTGTAGAACCTAGGGTGATGCTCCTCAATGACTGCTGATATTGGTAATCTGTGTCGCCTCTCTTTTTCCTGATCACTTTGGCTAGAAGTTGATCAATTTTATTACTCTCAAAGAACCAGCTTTTGGTTTCGTTGATTTTCTCTATTTTCCTTTTGTTTTCTATTCCACTGACTTATGCTCTTACCTGTATTATTTCTTTTTTTCTCCTTACTTGGGAATCAGCTTATGCTTCTTTTTCTAGTGTGCTGTGGTGAAAACTGAGGTCACTGGTTTGAGATTTTCTTTTTTCCTAATATAGGTAGTGCTATAAATTTCCAAGCAGTGCTTTAGTGGCATTGTACAAATTTGACATGTTGTGTTTTCACTCTCATTCAGCTCAAAATACTAATTTCCCCATTGACTTTAACTCATAAGTTATTTAAAGTGTATCATTTAGTTTCCAAATATTTGAGGATTTTCCAGATTTTTCCATTATTGATTTCTAATTTAATTTTGTTATGGTCACAGAGCATACTTAGTATGCTTTGAATCCTTTCACATTTATTGAGACCTGTTTTATGGCCAGAATAGGGTTTATTTTGGTAAAAGCTCCATGTACACTAAAAAGAATATGCATTCCACTCTTCTACAAATGTCAATCGTATTAAGATGGTAGATGATCACACCTTCTAGATCCTTACTGATTTTCTATGTATTTGTTCTATTAATTATTCAGAGGTGAGTATTGAAATCTCTAATCATAATTGTAAATTCATTTTTTCCTGGTAGTTCTATCAATTTTTACTTCATGTATTTTGGCTTTTTGCTTTGAAATTTAGAAACAAATTTTATTGAAGATCTGAAATACAATTCCTAAAATATCAACTTTTCCACAAAAGCTTGGTTACACAATAATGCATTGCCTCTATCATGTTAGAATATGCATTAGAATCAAATACAAAAACCATTAAACAAACCACCATCCTTCAGCAACTTAAACAAAGATACTATACGTAAGAAACAACATAGATGGACTTGTAGACAGGATGGGCTGTTTCCCTTCAAGCACCATTTTTACAAAAAGAGCACAAATGCATGGGTTGTCAAGTATATACATTAAGTTGAATCATTTGGCACTAGGAATCAGGGTATTAACTGGGATTAATCGTGCATTAATTAGCATGATTAATCAGGGCATTAAATCAGTAGCATTAACACATATAGAAAATTTTGTAGTGTCAAAGGGATAGAACCACCAGCGTTCAAGGAATATGGTCAACTAGGCTAGGCAACAAAATGTTTTACTGAATGTTTATTCTTTGTCGAATTACTGCATACAGTAGCAGCAACTTTGAAATGAGAAAAAAAGCTTCCAATCCTTGTGGAATTCTTTCCCAGATATTCTTGGAAATCATGCAAATAGCCCAACAATAACACAAGGCTCTTCTCATCAAAGGGTGTATATACCAACATTGCTCCCATTCCTACAAATAATCTCAGTAGGTGTGGCGCTCTGTAAACCTATGACATTGCTGCATCAGGGTGAGTTGAGAGGATTGCAGCATACTGGAGCCTCTCAAATTTGTCGAGCAGCTGAGTGCCCAACATCACGTTGAAATATTCTTTTATTCCTGCCACAATTTCATTAACTGCATATTCCTTACTATCGATGTTTCCCTGTGATTTCTTGCAATTCACATACTCTTCCAGAATGGCATATGTTTTTCTTAGGAGTTGAAAGAGCTGCTTCTGCCTAGTAATTAAGTCCCAGTCCTCAATAAGCCATGGTTTTAACTCTTCAAGAATCTTCATTTTAACTTCCATCCTGTTCTTAAACACCACTTCACTTTCAACAGTATGGTCCACATGGGTCCTTTTCTTCCAAGGGGACCATGAAGTACTTCACTGGCACTGCCACCGTCTCCATTTCCAGTAGTCTTCTGTTTGTTTTTTCTTGTCTTCCTCATGGATCCTGAAGGGAGGTTCTCTGCTGAGCGACCCCCCACCATCATCCTGGGAAAGCTGGTTCTAGATGCCTCTGCTGTGGACCAGCTGTCTTCTTTCCTGAACAGGCCCTTCTCATCTTCTCCGAGTGTTGCTAGTAGTTGGTTTTTTGAAGTTGTTTTCTTCCACAAATTGTTGTCCATGAGTTAGAGAACTCTGCTTTCTGGAACTCATTCAACCCTGTTTTTATTCCAACCAAAAATCTTCCTTCTTTTCCTTCCAAGAACACCTAGTGATTTCCCAGATGGACTCTTATAGAACTTCTGGGATGGTCTCGAAGGATGAAGTAGGAGACACAACCTAGAAAGGAAAGCAGGTTCTGCAAAGAAGATGAACTTTTGTGAAATCATCCAAGATTCTGCAATCAGGGACGGTTCTGCAATCAAGATCCAATCTGATCCTTACTGTACAGCAAACTTAGCTTTTCTGACGGTGACCTGAAATCCAGTTCTTCCCAGCAGCTGATGTGTGATCTCTGCTGTTCCTACAACTGCCATAGCCTGCTTCATGTATTTTGAAGGTCTATTATTAGGAGCACAAACATTTAGAATTGTTATATTCTCTTAATTCACTAACTCCTTAAAGAAACAGCTTTCTTTATCCCTGGTAATATACTTTGCTCTGGAATCTCCTTTGTCTGGTTTAATATAGCTACTCCAGCTTTCAATGGACAAGTATGAGCATGGTATATGTTTTTTAATTAAAGGGTGTTCCTGGTAGACATGTAGTTGGGTCATGCTTCTTTACCCAACCTGACAATCTCTGCCTTTTAATTGGGGTATTTAGACAATTTTCACTTACTGTGATTATTGATATGGTTAAGTTTAAACTGAGCATCACCTTTTCTTCCATTTTCCCCATCTGTTCTCTGTTCCCTTTTCCCTCTGATTCTGCCTTCCCTTGGATCACTTGAGTCTTTTTAAAGACTCTAATTTATTTCCTCTGTGGGCTTATTAGCTATAACTTCTTGTTTTGGTTTTTTTTTTTTTTTTTGGTTGTATTAGTGTTTATAGTATATGCATCTTTAACTTAATCATAGTCCACCCTCCAATGACACTGCACTACTTCATGTCTATAATAAGAACTTGATTGTGGAATATACTACATAGAGCATATGTACTTCACAGGACCTGTTTTTCCTAAGCCTTGCAGTTTCAAATATTGACCTTGCAAGGACAGGAAATTTTCCTCAGGGTATAATTCTCTGTTGCAAGATAAGGATTGTGGCACAGCAGGTTGCTGGCTCAAAAGACAGACTAGTTACTGATTGTTATGTAAAGATACTGAGAGATTGGTGTTAAGGAATGTTTGCTAAGATCAAACTGTTGTTGATAGGTCCACTTCCTTGTCTACTGGAATGTCATCTGGCTTGTCTCACTGAAAGTTACCAGCCTATACTGTTAAACTATAACCCCACCTGTGTCTCTTCTTGTAACTTCCTGGTCTGGAAAATAAATGCAGGAAGAGAACCCTAATTGGTATTAATTTCCCAAAGAAGGGATGCCTCTCTCTTGAGGGTCCCAAAGGGAGATTAACCACTTCAGGGCCTCTCACTGCTCAGTAGAGATGGGCTTTGAGTAATCCTTTGCATCTCCATCACCCAGGGGAAGTGGGGTGACAATTCCGTGGGGGGCAAAGCAACAATTGATGATAGGTAATACCATTTCCCCCCCTTCTGACCTTTATACTATAGGCATATGTTTTACTTTTACATATTTTCTAAATCCCATGTACACTGATGTTTAAATAATATGAGAACGGTTTTATATATTTACCTATGTTGTCCTCATTTCTGGCATTCTTCACTCCTTTGTGTAGCTCCATAACTTCCATCTGTTGTTATTTTCCTTATGCCTAAAGAACTTCCTTTAACATTTCTTTTTTCTTGGTGACTGCCCCATATGTCCTTTAACATTTCTTATGGCAAGTGTGCTACAGAATGCTTTCCGCTCTTAGATGTTGGAAAAGTCTTTTTCTCAACTTTGGTTTTGAAAGATATTTCGCTGGGTATGTTATTTTAGGTCAATAATATCATTCTTCAAATATACTAAAGGTATTACTCCACTGTATTCTCTCATGCCTTGTTAATGACGAGAAATCCAAAGTAATCCTTATCTTAGTTTCTCTTTATGTAAAATGTCTTTCTTTGGCTGTTTTTGAGATTGCTCTTTATCACTTGTTTTGAGCAATTTGATTATGATAAACCTTGGTGTAGTTTTCTTCATGCGTCTTGTGCTTGGGTTTCATTGAGCTTCTTAGACCTATGGGTTTCTAGTTTTCATAAATTTTGGAAATCTTTCAGCCATTTTTCCTTCAAATATTTTTCTGAATACCTCTTGTCTCCTCTTCTACAGGGATCCCAGTTACATGTAGGTTGGATTCCATATCCAGCCACGATAGCTTTATAGGTACTGTCTCTACTCTCCAGTTACATTAGGTTGCTTAAAAGTGTCACACGGCTCTGACCTCCAGTAGTTTTGTCATACTCTTCAGCTGATCAGTACTGTGCTGAATGCTAAAAGGGGACCCTTCATAGATCTCCAGAGTTTGCTCGGCATGTAGCTCTCTCCTCCTGGTTCTCCACCCTGTGAATTCCAGCTGCCCTGGTGTCCGTGGACTCTCAGCACCATCTCAGCTCAGGGTGTGCACTGGCTCCACTTGGCTCTTTTCTTCTTTGCCACAGCCTGGGAACTTTCTTAACACTGTAAGCTGGGACAACTGTACTCACAGTATTTTTTTTTTTTATCGTTCGTAAATTACTGTCCTTTGTTGCCTGATGTCCAGTGTCTTAAATAATGTCATTTTATTTATTTTGCCTGTTTTTTTCTTTTTAGTTGTTTCATTTGGGAGGGCAAAGCCAGTAGCTGTAAAGCTATCATGGCTGGATATGGAAATCATTTGCTTATTTTAAAATTAATTAAAAAAGTTACCTGTAGAGAACGGTAACAATAGAGTGAATGGAACTGGGACAAAAGCTAGAGTTCTCCGAATACACCTTGTTTTACAAATTGACTTTGGATCTTGTAACTATCTTAGATAATTATTAAACAAACAAACAACAAAACCTTTAAAAGCAGGCTCTGAAACTTGAAAGAAAAATGAAACCACCTGTGTATCAAGTTGGTAGCAAGGCCACATAAAAGAGTATTTTTCAAACTCACCCTAATGGTATATATCTTAAAGACAAAGGAACTGCTAAACAGTTTTAAAATATATTCAGTCACATACTGTTTGTGGTAGTGTTGATATATGTATTTTTTTTTCCTTTTTTGTCTTTTTTCATGACCGGTATCGGGATCGCAACCCTTGGTGTTGCGCCCGTACTGCGACTGGCAACGGGATCGCAACCCTTGGTGTTGCGCCCACACCGCGCTCAACCAGTGAGCAGACCGGTCTCTATATGGGATCTGAACCCTCAGCGGGAGCGCCGCTGCACTCCCAAGCGCCGCACTCTACCGAGTGCACCACCGGGCCGGCCCAACCTGTGTATTTTTAATACTCGTATGACTATTGTAAAATAAGGTAAATATATGTTGCTGTCATTGAAAACTGGGATTTCCATCATCAGAGGAAAAAAAATACTAACGTTAGATGAAATAAAAATCTCTCTAGCATCCTGAATTTTGATTGGAAGTAACCATATGACATTATGATGAATATTCACATAAAGTGCCCCACATATTTCCTAGCTTTGTCCTCTGAAAAGGCCTAGAAATGATGGCCAACTCAAAAGCAAAAAGCAATCTCAGCACCAGAATGTAGTCTCTAAATATCATTTCCCGTTAAAAGGAATAAGGGCTCTTTAGAGAAACAGTTCCTTCAAGATCTTGGTAGGAAATGTACAAGATGAGCTGTGATCATCTTGTTATACTAGGAGGCAAGGAAGGTCACAATGACCAATAGATGGTGACAAAAAAAGGGCCCAAGAGCCAAGCTGAGGAGGCTCCCAGTAGCCAAAGATGAGAGAAATTGAGCATCACTAAGAATAATCAATATCCTTGATTGGACTGAAACACACCAAAGAATTTTAAATCCATAACATCATAATGAACATGAGAAAAAAACAACAAAAACCGCCCTTTGAGCGTCACTGGATAATGCCAGGAAGACAACTCATTGTTTTGAAAGTAGTTTAAATTAAGAAAAAAAAAAAAATTACCCTGCCTTAACTACACAAACTAGATCTCAGTGTAGAAAATAGTTGATCATAGTTTGTCTTTGTAGCAGTATCCCAGACTTTAAATGAAGAAGGAACAATACAATGAGACCATCACCATTTTGCACCCTGTAATATATTGACAGGTCTAGTCAATGTCACCAATGACGACTGACATCAGAAAAAATAAATAAAAGAGCAACAGCCAGATGTTAAGTGTTTCGTGATTCTTGTCAAAGAAAATTAAATTTGAATCTGACTACTTTCAATCCTCCCACTGAAAGTGACTAGAAAACTTGATAAAATATATGAAAACAACTTTTTTTCAGATAGAGAACAAGCAGCACACACCTGTGATCCCTGAGATAAGGGAAACAAATACGCAAGCCCTGCGACCACCCACCTTTCTCCCTGGAGGCACTTTCTAGACCTCAGTGCAGGGAGGGGAAATGCAGGCAGAATACATCAATCCCATCACATGAGGAAGCTGAGGTTTAAAGTTTCTTGTTTTGGCCAAACTTCTAAATGATGGCTTTGGGATTAGAAACCAGATCATCCTGGTTCAAAACCCATGCATTTTATAGAACGATAACAGCAACCACTGTGGAGGTGGCAATCAGAGTTTGGGGAGACTAAGGTGCCTGAAATACACAGGGAAAGGCACCGGAAAGATGGGACTACAAAGGAAAAGAGTTTCAGACATCTGCAAGGAGTTCTCCTTCAGTTCTGGGCTGAATTTTAAGCAATACCTGTGTAGGGTAATTATATCAATAGATACATTTTAATTATATGTAATTTATATCTGAATAAAGTTAAGATACATATCAATCTATTACAACATCTGGACCTCAAAAGGATCCTAATTTGAACAAGAACAATTTTTAAAAGGAGAGCATGATGGTTACCAATATTATGAATATATTTAATACCACTTAGCTGCACACTTCAAAATGGTTAAGAGAGTAAATTTTATGTTATGCATATTTTAGCAAAGTTAAAAAAATGGAGGTGGGGAAGAAAGGAGGAAAAGGGATTTTGGATATGCCAAATATCTGGTGATATTAAGGAATTATTGTTAAGTTGGGTGATGGGCTCATGGCTTCTCTGCTTTAGCATGTTTGAAATGTCCCATGATAAAATGTTAAAAAAATTTAAGACATAACTTCAAATGTTTAAAGGCTCACTGTGTAAAAAGGGAATTAGATTCTAAAGAAGAAATCACGTGGAAGAAAATTTGGAGTCAATAAAAGAATGAAGTAGCCAGCAGAGGAGTGCGTACGTAGCCTTGGAAAGTAGGTGGCTCTACCAGGAACTGCTGATGCACAGAACTAAAAATCACTTGTCAGGGCTGGAGTAGAAGAAATACCTGCAACTAGTGAGAAGTTGGACTGGTAGCCTTCTAAGACCCCTTACATAAGGTTTCACTAAATATTGATCAATGAATCTGACCTCTGGTGCAGTTTTCCCTATCAAGTCAAGCACCCCATTACTCCCTAAGCCCTGTCGAGTAATTTTCTACATGATCCATTTGATATTTAACATAAACTATTTCCCATATTCTTCACATTTCCCAGTTTTCACAGATATTTGATAAGACCTTTTCTTCAGCCTTTCAAAAATCAGAATTATGCTTTATCCCTCTTGGAATCTCTTATTACTAGCACAATGTCTTGTACATATAGGGCCATCAAAATCCTTTTTTGACAATCCTTTTCACATCAGCGTCTGTAACACTGAGCTGGCACTTCTATCTTACCATGCATGGCTGTGTCTTCCCTTGTCACCCCCAATCACAGATGTGTCCTACACCACATCGTGTCCCCCAGGCCTAGAAGAGGGTGCTGTTCATATCTAGAAATATGATAAAAAGGAATCTTCCCCACATCTGGAGGCAGTTAACTTTTTCAATTGATGATGATTCATTCGGATTATTAAATTCTGAGTTCTGAGACTGCCTACGTCACTGAAGATTTCATCATGCTAACTGCATGGATCGCACACACCTTCATCCAGGCGGCTGCTACCACGATAACCATGGAGAAAATTGAAAAATGGTTTGATTTTTCTCCATCTTTCCCGTCTTGGTGGTCTTTCTCCTGAATTCCCCAGGTATTCAATGTTTTTACACTGCCCTCTAGCCCTCCAAGTGGGAATCAGGTGGAGAATGGGATCCTGTGAAATTCCAGGCACTGCACCACACTTAACATTGTCAAATCATTGAGTTTGCACAACAACTGCAGTAGGTATTATCTACATTTTTCAGATGAGGAAGCTGAGGTTCAAAGTTTCGTGATTTGGCCAAACTTCTAAATGATGGCTTTGGGATTGGAAACCAGATCATCCTGGTTCAAAACCCATGCATTTTATAGAACGATAACAGCAACCACTGTGGAGGTGGCAATCAGAGTTTGGGGAGACTAAGGTGCCTGAAATACACAGGGAAAGGCACCGGAAAGATGGGACTACAAAGGAAAAGAGTTTCAGACATCTGCAAGGAGTTCTCCTTCAGTTCTGGGCTGAATTTTAAGCAATACCTGTGTAGGGTAATTATATCAATAGATACATTTTAATTATATGTAATTTATATCTGAATAAAGTTAAGATACATATCAATCTATTACAACATCTGGACCTCAAAAGGATCCTAATTTGAACAAGAACAATTTTTAAAAGGAGAGCATGATGGTTACCAATATTATGAATATATTTAATACCACTTAGCTGCACACTTCAAAATGGTTAAGAGAGTAAATTTTATGTTATGCATATTTTAGCAAAGTTAAAAAAATGGAGGTGGGGAAGAAAGGAGGAAAAGGGATTTTGGATATGCCAAATATCTGGTGATATTAAGGAATTATTGTTAAGTTGGGTGATGGGCTCATGGCTTCTAAGCATTCTGCCATAAATGACTCTTTCTAAGAAACACATCTGACCAATCCCTTTCCCACTTAAAATGAGTGGCCTAATGCCACTCTTCATGGCACGCACGAGTCCCCCTGCCTCCCTTCACAGACCATCCCCCTCTGGTTCCACACACTACCACCACCAAGCACCCATGTTCCCCTGGCTTCCCAAGTAACCTCATCTTCAGGCCTCCATTTCTCCGAACATGTAATTTCCTGTCTGGCTGAATGCTGCCACCATCTTTCTCCCCCAGCCCTTCTATTCAACAACTAACTACATGTCAAACTCCCATTTGACTCTGCTTCAAGCCTGTCTCAGCATCGTCCCACCACAATGAACCAATTTATTCAATATACTGTTCTACCTTCAGGTAAATACTTCTTTCTGCCTGTATCATATTATGTTTCAAGTGATTGTCTTTATCTCCCAGCTAGACCGAAAGGTCCCTGAGGGGAAGAACCATTTCTTACACGTGTGCCCAGCCCTGGCAAGCAGCAAATCCTCCTCTTGTGCTGAACTAGGAACCCATCAAAGCCATACACCTATGGCTCATTTCAGGGGCTATCTTCAAAGGATCAGTAGCATTTTCATAAAGACATTTTAAGGTCTTCAGCTCATGCTCAAAATCAACTTAAAAACTGTAATAATCAACATTCTACTGTGTCTGTAAGAAACTGTATGTGTCAAACTTACCCTCTTAGTTAAATAAAACATGAATGAAAATATTGAAAGAATTGTGTTTTCCGAAGGTGTAACACTTGCTGGCTCTTCAGTATTCATCTCTAGTTGCTTTCTTGCATCAACAGCAGTGACAGGAGTGCCTTCTATTGTTAGTCCTATAATTGAGGGGAAAAACAAGTATTTTATTTTACACTTTAGAATAAGGATTCTCTTCAGTTTAAATATTTACTGAGTATGCAGTATTTGTCACTGTGCCATGAATAAGTGTTTCTCCTAAACACAAGTACACAGAGGAAAAGACTTCAGAATCCCCATTAGAGCCTCCATACCCTTTAATTATAAAATGAACATATCTCCATTGGGAAAATATAGGAAAGTGGTCAGGGCCCCTTAAATGTTCGGAATCTTGGTGAGCATTTGATGAAAATATGCATGTGCACCCAGGTATTCCTTGGTTATTGTCTAATGTAATTGCACATGTGCATCCAGGTGTCCTGGGTATGGACTTAAATATAAAGGACGAGTGGCTCTGATCCATGGGGCCCCCCACCCCCGGAATGCCCCTGAGGGGCCAGAGGGAGGCCGCTACTGCTGCTGGAGGCTGTTGCTGCCAGTGCCCCTGGGATGCCCTGAGAGGCCAACGCTGCTGCGGGTGTAAGCTGCTGCTGCTACTGCTGAGGACTGAGCTCGTGTCATCTGCCAATGGCTTCTGGGATCTTTCCCAATTACCTAGCATGGACCTGCATGTGAGGGGTCTATGACCCAGTCCGTACAATGGGTTTGAAGGGTCTGAGCCCTAGCCCTGACAATACAAATGGAAACTTAGTAGAACTAAAATAATGAAATGTTTTGGCTTTAGTTATGAAATGCCTAGCCATACAATTAGTGTAGCTATTGCCTCAACCCAACAACTGGCATAGTTGTGTAGCTTTACAATCTCCAACCCACTCTACCCCCTACCAGTCCCCCATCACCTCCCGGGCAACACAACCACTATGGGAACAATAAGAGTATTTACTCATGGGAATTGAGAAAAACAAGAATTTTAACTTTCTCCATATAGACAGTCACATTCAACAAACATTTGTTTCGTGCTGGTGAAGCAAATTAGTAAAAACTTCAGAAAAACAAGGAGTGAAAAAGAGTGCGTCCTGGCTTGCAGACTTGTAGGCAGAATGCACCCGTGCTCAGCACAGGGTCTGGCACCCGGCAGGTATGCAGTAATTGTCTTCTCAGTGAATGAATGGCAGCTGCATAAAAGAGAAGAGGGGAAATGCCTAAAGAGACCAAAGGGAAATGCTTACAGGGCAGAGAACTGGCTCGGGCCTCTGGGAAACAGGTAGATACTTATACACCTGAAAGTATCTCCACGTGAGGAGGAGGCGGTGGGCGGGTGGATTTCAGTATGTGTTATACGAGCCTGGGGCATGTCTTACAAACAGCTAGGAGTCCAAAGTGCTGATCAATTAGTGAGGAGTAGGACTAGTTGCTTCTAAGGTCTCTCCCAACCCTAAGGTTCCACCCACTATTGATCTATGAAACCTCTGGTGAAGTTTTCCTAATCAAGTCAGCACCTCAGTGCCTACAATGCACATAGACCCATTTAGGAAGACTTGCCTGTGAAGACGTAGACCCATTTAGGAAGACTTGCCTTTGAAGGTTACTGATGTTATTTTGTGGTGGGACTTAAAAGATAGGGCAAAGAATTTGTTAATTCTGGAAGCAGAATTTTGCCTAATCCTAAAAGTTTCTGAGCAAGAGAGTAACAAGTCGTAATGTGCATAGCTCATCTTCAGCAGGAGAACATTTTGAGTTAAACAAGTTTAGAAGTAGAGAGTATTATATATGAATGTAATGTCCTCTGGAACATGGGGTGGCCTCTGTGATGTCATTCCTTTGCAAATTAGGTTTATTCCTTTCCCTGCTGTGACCTCCTATACTTTGTGTGTGTGCCGGGCGTGTGCAGGTGTCAGCCAAGTGCTGCCAAGCCCTGCAGTGTCACTGGGTAATGCTGCACCTGTGCTCAGAGACCAGAACCTCTAAAGACACAACAAACAGTAACGATGTCATCATGCCACCGTACTGGACAGACAAAATAACACAATCAGCTGTTCTCTGATTCACTGGTAAAATGTGACCTATGCAAGCATTAGAAAGCTGTTGATACCATTATTGGTTTTTAAAAAATTTTTTTTAAAACTTTCTCATCTCCCACTAGATGTTTACTGCGTGCTGCAATGACAAATGACAGCCTACAACGGACTGTCACATGCTGCAAAGTTCCAACTGCTTCCTATGAGCACATAGTATACAGATACCTGGACCCTTCCCTGTATTTTAAACTTTGTTATTGTTTTTGTTCTTACCATGTCTAGGTAGAAAATCAGAAAAAGAACTGTACTACATTGTATCCTATTTATGGAAAAGAGGGTAAAGTGGGGGAAAAAAACAGAATTCTTGAGTTTTAGAGCAGTGGTTCTCAAACTCTAACTAGCATCAGGCAAGGACTTCCTGAAGGGCTTGTTAGAGACAGACTGCTGGTTCCCATCCCCAGAGTTTCTGATGCTGTTGGTCTGGTTAAAAACTATTTGAGAGTATAAGTTCTTTTAAGAATAATATTTTAGATTAAAATGATCTACACACGCTAGTGATAGCCAGTCATTGTTTTTTAGGTTAGTTATGGTCTCTGGCCTCTCCTATTTTTTTTATTTCACCTGTTAGACTGAGTCACAGACCATTCAAACCCATCCTGTGCAGACTGGGTCACAGACCCCTCATATGCAGGTTGCGAGCTAGGTAACTGGAAATATCCTGGGAGCCATTGGCAAGGATGACATGCTTTATTCAGATGCGAGCTCAGCCCCCCATGGATCAGAGCCATTGTCTTTTATACTAGAGTCAGATAGCCAAGTAACACACGGGTGTGAGACAGATAGCCAAGGAACACTTCGGCGCACATGGGCAGTTAACATATTTACAACAGACATGCTGTTATGGTCAGCCAGATACGAGGTGAGGGAGCCCGACCAGTCTGTCTCCACTCTCCTCACACCACCTGTTTTAACTCCTGCTTTTCTCTCAATTAGCTCTGGGATCTCTTTGCCAGTGAGCGAACCGGCCATCCCTATATGGGATCCGAACCCGTGGCCTTGGTGTTATCAGCACCGCACTCTACCGAGTGAGCCACAGGCCGGCCCCAGAGTCATTGTCTTTTATACTAGAGTCAGATAGCCAAGTAATACATGGGTGTGAGTCAGACAGCCAAGGAACACTTCGGCGCACATGAACAGTTAACGTATTTACAACAGACATGCTGTTATGGTCAGCCAGATACGAGGTGAGGGAGCCCGACCAGTCTGTCTCCACTTTCCTCACACCAACTTTTTTAACTCCTGCTTTTCTCTCAATTAGGTCTGGGATCTCTTTAAAAAAAAAAAACCCTCATATGTATCTGCATTACCTTCCCCTCTATTTCCCACCTTTGACGACAAATCTCCTAGAAGGTTTTCTCTATGACGTGCCTCTACTTCGTGAAGAAAAATGAGCAGGCTTTACCTGGGTCTAAGTTGTTTCAGTATCTGGCTTCTATGATACCTCTGAGGCTCCTGTGTCATCAGTCGTGGGCTTATCCAAGTGGCTGAGCGCTGCAGTTCCCTGCATAATAAGGTCTTCCTTACTCTCTTGTGGGAGATCTTCACGTGGTGGTTGCTTCTCTACAGGGAGGGAACAGGAGAGTGCACCAGGCTCGCACAGCTTGACACCACCTGTGCAGCCAATCTGCACCTTAACCCCACCCCATCTCAGCATTCTCCCCCACACCCCCACCATGCACGGGCATCCCATGGAGCCCAGCTGGGCAGGAAATAGGAGTTTCAGTTTCTTTTATTCCACTTCAAGGATGACTAATCTACATAATACAACTTACAAAGAAAACTGTATTCCAAAGTATTACATAAATAAATAGATGTATAGTAGGGACTTCAATAATTTAACTTCCCTTGGAAAACCAACATATCCACACAAATAAATGTGTAGAAGGGAACTTCAATCAAGAGTAAAAATGTGAAATGCCTCTTCTATACAGAATAACAGGAATTCTTTCATGCACAGTCACGCTTGTCTCACAGAGCTCGTACAGAGAAGGGCATTCCACACGAAGCAGGTGGCTGAAGTGTCTTTCAGATATTCTCAAAGTATCTCAAGGAGCCAAAAGAGTACACCCATCCCTTTCCCTAAGACACTCAAGGCATGGTCCAATGGGATCCATGGCAAAGACAAATTTCTTTGCAGCCTCACATTTTACCCTGAAAACTCATTTGAATTTTTTATTCCCTTCCAAAATATAACTGCTTTGATTAAATGCAAAAGTGTTTTCCTCGCCTAATTCTCAGGAATAACTGGCAACCTGGGGAGATATGTTTTTCTGAGGCTTTATGTCCCGCTGTTACTCTACCTTATATCTTCAGTTCAAATACCTCCATTTGAAAAGCCTGGGTACAAAGAATAGTGCACGGAACCAGGAATCAGAAAGTATATATCAGGATACTGGCTTGAGATCAATTCAGCAAATATTTACTGAATGACTTCTATGTGTCAAGGGCTGTGTTAGGAGGCTCCTCATACTGGTTCCACCCTTGATAAATCTGATGCAGGAGCCCTAGTTTAACTGGAGAAGGTGACTGCTGCCAAGAAGCACGAAAGAACAGGACATCCACAAAAGACGAGATTTGGGGGGAATGCAGGAACTCAGGCAAGGCTTGGTTAGAGTGCAGGTAACTCGAATAAGAAATTGTATTCAGTGAAGCCTTTTCAGAATTTTACATGATATCTGTACTTTGTGAACAAGTGCAACTGGTACATCATTTTCTTATTTATATCTTTCTCTTTAGCTTTCTATAAAGTTTCATTTTGAAATGCTAATCAGTCTCAACTGTCCAGGAAAAGTAAGAAATTCTTCTCCATACTACAGCCTAAACAAAAGAAGGCAGGAAGGAACATGTGGTCCCTTGTGTGGTCTCTGTCCTTCACGCACCCTGGAAATGTGAACAGAGCTCTATGGATAAGGTATGAGGCACTTCAGCAACCCCCTTCCCCACCTTCTTCTCCAGCCCTGCTCTACAAGGCCATGGGCAGGTACTTTACCTTCCATGGGTCCGCCCCAGCCCTCCTCTAGGGGTGGTGCCATTACCAGTGGGGCAGTCTCCTCCACTGTAGAGTGCTGGTACCTGACAAAATAGATCAGGTCTTGAATGTCATCTAGCACCGCAGCCTCTTCAAATATATTATCTCCCTTCATTCCCAGATCTCTGTTCTTGGACACACGTGTATCGAGCATGTTCTCTGCTACGTTCAGAATTTGTGACTCAGAAGCACGGAAGACTTTATCTAGGACTTTTTCCACATTGTAGGGCAGGCTCTCCCGCTGTGCTAACTTCAGCTTTAATGAAATTTCTTGTAGCATGGCTTCCAGCTCATGGACATCGAAGTACTTCTGGAACCGCTGCAAAAACTGCTCTTCTTTAAAGAAGCTGCTTATTATACGCAAGTCCTCCCTACGGTCACTGTGCTGTGACTCTGCAGGTGTATGTGGAGTCCAGTGGGACAGGTCATCTTCAAGTTCTTCAGAAACAGACCCCTGGTATTCTGTGTCCATGAATTTCTCTATATCCTCGTGGTCCTCTTTTAAGAGTTCTCCGCCAGGCTTCTCTGCAACCCTGAGGGGTTCCTCTGGGTTGTCTTTCTTCAAATCATCTTTACTCTGAAATGCTTCGCCTAGCTCTGGAGTCCTAGTTTTCTCCTTGTCCGGGAAGTCACTTATGTCAGACAGTTTCTGTGCTTTCTTATCTACCAGAGGGCTGTCTTCTTTTTCCACCACCATACCGCCTGGGTCCCTGCCTATTGTGTCTACTCCTTCGTCCACAGGTTCCCTTTTCCTTTAGTATCCCAAATCATACTGGTTTCTTGTTCGTTTTCTTCAGTTTCCAGATCA
>NW_007730512.1:156036-186495 GCF_000696425.1 Galeopterus variegatus
GCAGCCTCTTCAAATATATTATCTCCCTTCATTCCCAGATCTCTGTTCTTGGACACACGTGTATCGAGCATGTTCTCTGCTACATTCAGAATTTGTGACTCAGAAGCACGGAAGACTTTATGTAGGACTTTATCCACGTTGTCCGGCAGGCTCTCCCGCTGTGCTGACTTCAGCTTTAGTGACATTTCTTGTAGCATCGCTTCCAGCTCATGGACATCGAAGTACTTCTGGAACCGCTGCAAAGACTGCTCTTCTTTAAAGAAGCTGCTTATTATACGCAAGTCCTCCCTATGGTCACTGTGCTGATGTATGTGTACATCTGCAGGTGTATGTGGAGTCCAGTGGGACAGGTCATCTTCAAGTTCTTCAGAAACAGACCCCTGGTATTCTGTGTCCATGAATTTCTCTATATCCTCGTGGTCCTCTTTTAAGAGTTCTCCCCCAGGCTTCTCTGCAACCCCGAGGGGTTCCTCTGGGTTGTCTTTCTTGAGAGCATCTTTATTCTGAAATGCTTCGCCTAGCTCTGGAGTCCTAGTTTTCTCCTTGTCCGGGAAGTCACTTATGTCAGATGGTTTCTGTGCTTTATCTACCAGAGGGCTTTCTTCTTTTTCCACCACCGTACTGCCTGGGTCCCTGCCTATTGTGTCTACTCTTTCGGCCACAGGTTCACTTTTTCTTTTAGTATCCCAAATCATACTGGTTTCTTGTTCATTTTCTTCAGTTTCCAGATCAGGGTTAATGGTTCCTAAAATTGCTCTTTTGGCGACTTGCACATTTACGTCTGCCTGCCTGTCTTGAGTCCCAGGGCTCTTCTCTCTAGACTTTTTTGCAATGACAGCATTTTCATCCTCCAGTCTCTGCTGCTTCTGGATTTTCAGCATGGAATCCTGGCCCTCGTGCGCCGTCAGTCTGGTCTGCCTCCCGCATGCCAGAGGAGTCCTCGCTGACCTCTGCCGCAGCGGGCCTCGTCTTCTCACTCACACGCTTGCTGTCTGCAGCAGCCACAGCTCTTCCTCATTGCTCGGAAAGATTTCTTCCAAGAGAGGGAGCCTCTGCTTTCTGTTCTCTTGGCAAACTGATTTTATCTGGAGAGGAGAATCTAGGCTGATTTTGAGTTTTAAGAAATACTTCCTCTTTAAATTCCTCATGTTGATGCTCCACTGAAGGCATGTGTGGTTCTGGTTCACTTACCAAAAACATTCAATTCTGCCACACTGTCTCTGGATGCATTATGTGGATTATCTCCCAAACGTGGCACAATGTCCAAGGATTCCCGTTTAATCTTTTCTTCATTCATTTGATTCCCCGCAGCGTTATGTACAGATCCACTCTCTGAGCCACCTTCCAAAATCTGCTCCCCAGGCTTTTCTCCGTGGTGTGTGCCTTCTGAGATATGAATAGCTGCTCCTTTTTGGTCATTTTCTCTGTCACCAGAGGCAGATTTTAATATGTCTTTACCCTTTTCAGCAGCTAATAAAGAGTCAAGGTTACTGTCTGGAGTAGAGCTGTGCACAGCCATCTCCTCCTGCCTCTCAAATAGTTTTCTCCTTGTCCGGGAAGTCACTTACGTCAGACAGTTTCTGTGCTTTCTTATCTACCAGAGGGCTGTCTTCTTTTTCCACCACCATACCGCCTGGGTCCCTGCCTATTGTGTCTACTCCTTCGGCCGCAGGTTCACTTTTTCCTTTAGTTTCCCAAATCTTACTGGTTTCTTGTTCGTTTTCTTCAGTTTCCAGATCAGGGTTAATGGTTCCTAAAATTGCTCTTTCGGCGACTTGCACATTTACGTCTGCCTGCCTGTCTTGAGTCCCAGGGCTCTTCTCTCTAGACTGTTTTGCAATGACAGCATTTTCTTCTTCCAGTAGCTCTTCAGGGGGATAGTCAAACTCTGCTGCTTCTGGATTTTCAGCACGGAAACCTGGCCCTCGTGCGCTGTCAGTCTGGTCTGCCTCCCGCATGCCGGAGGAGTCCTCGCTGACCTCTGCCACAGCGGGCCTCGTCTTCTCACTCACACGCTCGCTGCCTGCAGCGGCCACAGCTCTTCCTCGCTGCTCGGAAAGATTTCTTCCCGGAGAGGGAGCCTCTGCTTTCTGTTCTCTCGGCAAACCGATTTTATCTGAAGAGGAGAATCTAGGCTGATTTTGAGTTTTAAGAAATACTTCCTCTTTAAATTCCTCATGTTGATGCTCCATTGAAGGCACGTGTGGTTCTGGTTCACTTACCAAAACATTCACTTCTGCCACACTGTCTCTGGATGCCTTATGTGGATTATCTCCCAAAAGTGGCACAATGTCCAAGGATTCCCGTTTAATCTTTCCTTCATTCATTTGATTCCCTGCAGCGTTATGTACAGATCCACTCTCTGAGCCACCTTCCAAAATCTGGTCCCCATGCTTTTCTAAGTGGTGTGTGCCTTCTGAGACATGAATAGTTGCTCGTTTCTGGTCATTTTCTTTGTCACCAGAGGCGGATTTTAATATGTCTTTACCCTTTGCAGCAGCTAATAAAGAGTCAGGGTTACTGTCTGGAGTAGAGCTGTGCACAGCCATCTCCTCCTGCCTCTCACCGTCTAATTCACTCTCATTTTGTACCAGGCCCCTCTCAGGTTCTTGAACTTCCCTCCTTTTGCCTCTAATGTGAAGTTCTGTGTCCACTTCTGGGTCTTTCTATTATTTCTTTCAGGGACTTCTACAATCAAAAGACCGTCTTCTACATTTTCAGGGTCAGTATATTCTATGGCTGATCTTGGTGTCTCCTGTTTGCTATCTGGGATGAATGAGTCATCATCTTCCTTTTCTTCCTCTGAAGAAGGACTCTCTAAATCCATCACACCTGTTTTCTCTTCACCTCCTGTGACAATAGAGAAGATAGTATCCCCCCAAGTTGTTAGTATATTTTTATTAACATTTTTGATGGCAGGAGGCAGAGTTATCTCAACCTTATGCTCTCCATTTGAATTCTGCTCTTTATTTGTTGAATATTTCTCAACTCCAGACTTCACTGGAGTTTTCATATCTTCTTCACTTGTAAATTTTAGTAATGGTAGCTCATCAAAGTTTTCTTTATTTTCCTCTTCTTTTTCAAATGCGTAATACTTAGCATCCAATTCCTCATCAAAATTATCTTCTAAATAAGTAACAAGTCTGGTTGTCTCATCGTCAGATACAAGTGCATCAGCAGTTGAGCCAAATTTGGTTTTCAAGTCCAGAGTCATGTCCTTTTGCAAAAGTTTATAAGCATCAATCTTCTCCTGTTCACTCAAAAGTTGAGAACTATTGCTGGTTTTGTTGTTTTCACTTTGTGGCACTTTTAATTGATCTTGCAGCATTTCTTCAAGAGGTTCAAACAAAGACTGCTCTCCCTTAGAATCGCCCATTTGACTGTTTGCATGGTTCCTCTCAGCTATAAACCATTCCTTGAGATCATTAGTGTTTTCTAGAAACACGCTTGTTTTCCCCTGAGTTGGCTTCTTCTTGTTTAGATTCAGGTTCATTTTCCTTAGATACATCAGGAGTTTTTTCCACATGCACATGCAGAGAAGTTTTTTCTACAGCTTTCTCAGAATCTCCAGTTGCAGACTTGTATAATTCCAAAGACCCTAAAAGTTCTACATTATAATTATCAAAATCGTCTCTTCCTGCATTAAAACAAACAAAATCTGTCTCCTGTAAGGTGAAGAAAAACATTGATGTGTCACTAAGTGGCACAAGAGTAAACTCTTACCATGCTACTGAGAGAGATAACCCCAAGTTCATTTTGGCTCTAGAGGGGCTCCTGTGTCAACCATGAGTGATGACTACTCTCAGGCAGTGGGGGGACAGGAGGCTGGAGCCCACTTTCCCACCCAAGGAGTACTCCTGGCTTCCCTTCATTCTCTCTTCCCCAGAAAAGGAATGATTCATGCTGCTGCTGAGTTTGCTCAGCCCCATCCCTGTGTTGTGTTTCGGACCTGCCAGAGGGAATTCACAGGTGCCTTTTAGGTTGAATCCTTAGCAGTAAGCAACAGGGAGTGTGCTGCCAAGTCACCATCTTTAATTCTGAAGAGTTTGATTTAAATGTTCCCCAAATGTCAGAAGTAACATGGTAATCAAATGAAACAGACACTTGAGAAATATTAATAAAACAAATCTTTATTAACTATTACTACAGAGAACTTCAGCAAGAGGAGAAATAAAGTTTAGTTATCTTTTAGTAAACATTTTTAGCATAAAAGTGAACTTCTGCATTTTGAAGCCAATGAAGTCTTTTACTGTAATGAATAGTGTATAGTCCACTTTTCCCCCAACTAATTGTCAAGGGTTATAGTTACAGGCTCTGCTTCGAAGGCAGTAAGTCTCTTGCAGCAGGTGGTGGTGGGTAATCCTGGGGGCCATGGGTTGGGGGTGGTAATCGGCTACCAGGAATAAAGTACTCTCTCGGGCCAAGAGAGCCGAAAGGTCTTAATGGTGTGTGTCCTGGTACAAATCCCCGAGGGTCAAAAGGCAGGTCCCATCTTCCAGGTGGAACTCCTGGTGCATATTCTCTTAAGTCTAGTGGTGGACGCATACCAGGACCTAGAAAACAAACATTCAGTCATGTAAAAATACCTAGGAACATGTCTAAATTAAGATCATTCCAGGTACATTAATATATTCTCTAATTTCTAACAACCCTACAACGTTAAGTGTTGGCATCCCGGTTTTATAGATGAGGCAAACCGAGACTCAGCATTTTTAAGTTACATGCCTTTGGCCAGCCAGCCACGAAGGAGCATAGGCAGGATTTAAACATGGCTCTACCTAGCTCCACACCTGCATTCTTTCCACTATACAATCTTGCCATCTTTTTCTCATAAGAGCTCACTTTGTACTTGCACATACCATAATACCATACCAAAGTGACAGATTATGAAATAGGACTTCTCTGCAACAAAGAAATTTTGATAAAGGAAACTCCATTGTCTACTGCTGTAAAAATTCATGCAAGAGTTCAGCATAGCACTAACATACGCCATCAAATTCAAGTTACTTGCCCTGCTTGAGAAGACCTTCTAGCTTCATCCAACTAAATTCAGCATCGTTCACTGGATAGCTATTACATCCTACCTTCTCTTTAAAAACTCCTTCTCATCTATTCCCAAGTGAGGAGTGAGCTTAACCTTTCCTTCTTTTGTGTTCTGTGACCCATTTCTTATGCTTCTGTTATGGGTGATCACAAGCTTTATGTTGTAGAATCTATGTGTCTGTGACCTACAGGACATCTTGAGTTAAGGGATGTGTCTTAATCACCTTTCTATCCATTGCAGAACCTGGCACATAGCCATGGGTGTTTAATAAATAGCTGCAGAAGTAATATTTCTGTCTATCACTAGCTCCTTTCCTTGTCTAGATGAGATAGCTGCTGCCATCTCAGTACAGGGAGACTGTGTAGCACTTCATGTGTCCTAAGAACTTGAGCCAAAATTAAAATGTACTCAGTCAGCTTTATCCTTGTATTGCAAAGCCCTGCAACAGCAACTGTTTTAGCGAAGAACAGAGAGAAAAGATGAATATGCTTTACAAGTCAGTTACTACTATTCAAATCATCGTACCGAATGGTGGAGGAAATGGCCGAGGCCAGAAAGGCCCGCAGAGCTGAGCGAATGGCCCGCAGAGGTGAGGAGGTGGTCCATATTGAATGGGTGGTGGGATGGGGCCTCCAACCAGACAGCTCATGGGAGGCACCCCCGGAAAAGGAGGCGGGGTGGCTTTAGGAGCCATATTAACCTGCAGAATAGAAGGAATTCAAGTTTTGAAAATACTTCGGTATGACAGACAAAAGCACCAACACCAGTAAAAGGTAAAACCCAAAGAAGCAGATGCCAGACACCTGTCCAAAGAACGGAATCAGTGCAACAAAATTCTACCCCTCCCCCGTTTGTTCTCACTGACAGCTTAGAGAGGTTATAGGGATGCCACAGGAGTGAACGGTCTCACTGTAAGCATGTGACTGTTTGTGCCTGCGAATGGAATGGAAAAGCAAGAGGACTGTCAAAGGATATCAATGGAGATGACTCCTGATTAATGAAAAAGTCATACCATACACACTGTGATGTACCTGTAAGGCAGTCACTCCCTCCATTCACCACAATAGCTCTTTATTTCCATATTAAGGATGCAGAGAATAAAAAGGAATGAAAAATCCATTCTCTACGCATGTCCTAATAGCTACTAGTCAGAGTACCTTCAAAAGGGCTTTCCTATATCTTGAATTCTCAGATCTCTAAATCTCTAAGTATGACCATCTTATTTTCATTATGAGAGAACAGAGTTTTAGATAATTTGCTGAAGGTCCCCCAGCATGGAAGAGGCCAAGCTGGAATTCAATACCAGGTTTGCCTCCAAGCCCTTGCTTTTTCCACCTCTACTTCCCCTCTCTAACAAAGGGGTCTCTACACTCTCTAAAGTCTTCCACCTCAAAGGGCTTTTGGGTCTTACCCAAGCTTCCCTTGGATAAAGAGATCTCTCAAGAGATATGTGTTCCTGGAGTTCTGCCCTGGAACTCGGAAGTATCTTCCAACAGAAACAATGTTATATATACAATTAGGCAGGCACAGCTCTAATATTTACCTTCGTTCATTAGAAATGCTATATATTTTAAGATACTGACTAATCATTTCCTATGGTAAACTGGGTTGGAAACTCTAAATATTTAAACTTACTTTGATTTCAACATAGAGAAGCACTATGAGGTATGATCAGAAGACTTACCAGCTATAACAGCTACAGAAGTAACAAGAGAATACAGTTATGTGAACATAATTTAAGGCCATTGCTGGGAACGGAATCAACAGGTAATTACAGATTTTCACTACTATTTCAGTTGCAGCAAACATTCTTCTGTTATTAACCTGTAATTTCAGATCATTCAAAGTAGGCTTTGCCAGGGCCGGCCCGTGGCTCACTTTGGAGAGTGTGGTGCTGATAATACCAAGGCCGTGGGTTCGGATCCCTATGTAGGGATGGCTGGTTAGCTCACTTGGAGAGCGTGGTGCTGACAACACCAAGTCAAGAGTTAAGATCCCCTTACTGGTCATCTTTTAAAAAAAACTGAAAAACAAAGTGGGCTTTGCCTATTGTACAAGTGGAGAAAATTTTAAATAGTACTCTTCCAAATGAAAATATAATAATGATGGGTTTTGCAACTTAAAATGTATTTACTTTGCCTAAGAGCATTCAACACTGAGCCACACAATATAGTTGAAATGATGTACAAGTGGAGAAATTTTTAAATAGCACTCTTCCAAATGAAAATATAATAATGATGTGTTTTGCAACTTAAAATGAATTTACTTTGCCTAAGAGCATTCAACACTGAATCACACAATATATTTGAAATGATGTACAAGTGGAGAAATTGTTAAATAGCACTCTTCCAAATGAAAATATAATAATGATGGGTTTTGTAACTTAAAATGAATTTACTTTGCCTAAGAGCATTCAACACTGAATCACACAATATAGTTGAAATGATGACTTTTCACCTTTTTAAAGTTAATTACAATTATAGCAGATGCTCTGAACAGGTTAATTGTCTAACCAAAACAGGCAAGAGGAGAAAAAACAACTAACCAGCTAGTCAGATTTCAGCAACATTCCCAAACCAAGGACAAGGGTGAGATCAGTACTGCAGTGCAATTTAAAGCCAAGTACATCAGTACTCCTCATATCCTTTCCAGAAATACACAAAATAAAAGCCCAGTCCAGTCCTTGACCTCTATGTACTTACTGCTCCTGGATGCTCAGCCATAGAAGTAATGCTGGGAACTGAAGGGCCTTCAGACTCTTGCGGAACAGTTTGCTTTTCAAAAAACAAATAAAAGTACATACAAAGAGGAGATGAGAAAAAGAGAGAGTGTTGTAGGAAAAGCTGAATGTTCCTGAAATACCTGATTGTAATTCACAACAGCTGCAGCATTTACCTTGCCCTCATCCATCACCTTAGAAGGGGAAGAGCTTCTTGAGTTGCTGTTCATCACGGCAGCTGCACCAGATCCTGGGTCTGTCAAAGGCCAGAGTACTAATTTAGACTTATTTTGACTTGTACCCTGTGAAAAAATCCTCCACTCACCTTCCACCATGATGTTAGACTCTTTGAACACACTTAGGTCCCTTACCAGAGGCAGAGGATTTCCCAGACACCTCAGAAGACCATTGAGGATGAGACAGAGGCCTGTCCACTGACACTTGAGAAAGAGATAACTGAGCCCTTGAATGTATTTTTTCAGGAGAAATAAACCAATTGTGGACAGACCTGGGTTCAACTCTACCTAGAAAGCGGCATTAAAAACGGTTCTCCCAATAAATCTAAGGGAAATCCCTTGTAATTTATGCACGGGCTTAAAGAATTAAAATAAGAACTGTTGTGGATTGAAATAACAGCAATAATCCCTGCACATTAGTAGCACTGGTCCTGTACTTCATTTAAGCTTGATCTAATTCTATAGGTTGATGTTTTTCACTATATAATCTGTCTTCAATACCTTATCTAGCATTATAGACATATTTAGGATTTTTAAAACCAATACAGTATTTCAGGTTATAGTGATGATATAAAGAAGTATATATGCTGCATGAAGTATAAAGTTTTAAGGCTAGTTTTATAATATTCAGGAGAGGAATCTCACATTTAAAGATGAAGGGTTATACTTCCCAGTAAAAAGTTAAAATAAACAAAAAACAAGAAAAGGACCTCCACAGAAATAATAAGTAAATGCTTTCTGTTCCAAAGTAGATCTTGCAGTAGACTATCCACCAAGACAAATTAAGAACTTTGCTTCTGTCTACTGGAAAGATCCAAATTCTAAAATGTTATTTGCATTAGAAATCTTGAATAAGAGGCAAAGAGCACTCTTGAAACAGTTTATTCCAGGGTCACATGTGAATGCTCACCAAATTCTCTTCTAGGCATATCTCTTCGGTTGAGCGTAGTGGAGAGAGGCCTCCCAGGTGGCTCTGCTGCCAGTGGAGGGGAGCATTCTCCACCACTCACAGGGGATGGGCCAAACGAGTCATTGTGGCTCAGAGGACCTGAAGAAGACAGCGTCTTGTTACCACTTTAAGACCTTTCTTTTCTTCGGTAAGTTGTTGGGATTATTTCTAGGGCATCATAACTATTACCCACAATATAAAAAGTAATTTACATATGCTCTACACCAAAAAACAGATTGCTGCTTTCTACAAAATGTTTCCCACCTCTCCGTGGAGGGTTTTGTGTGTTTGGTCTTCCTGGCATTGGTTTCACAATCACAGGTTCTTCTTGCAGCAGTGCCACCTTCTGAGTTATTTCCAATAATCTTGAATATACAGAAAGAATGGACTTAAATATGAAATAGAAATCAATTTCTTATTAGAGACTACATAGTACAGCTTTCAAAAAACTAAACTGCATTGAAAATAGAGATATCAAAATCACTTACTTGTGTCTCAGGTCAGCGGCTTCCCTTTTCTCTTCAGCTATAGCGCTTTCTGCAGCACGAACTTTTAGCTGTTGGAGAAAATATATTTAAATTCAGTTGTGGTAGATTACACACAAAGTAAAGAAAAGAAAGAAAATCTTACCCAGTTATCATGCACTTTTTTTTCTTGAGCAGCAATCTGAAAAGATACATCAAAAAATATGTTTTGGAATTCATTATAATAGCCAGTATAAGAGTCTGTATTTGATACCAAAGAATCCTGCAACTGTAGGGCAGTATAATTATTACCTGGTCTTTAAATGAGTGCTCTGTTTTCTGCAATTCTTCCTCCATTTCTTCAATTCTCCGCCTAAGAATTACACGTGTTTTTACCAGTTAAAGCACAAGTGGATAAAAATTCAAACAATCTGGCCACATTCCCTATACTCTTAACAACTGTACCCTAAAAGACTTCATCCATACATATAAACACATATTTACATGGTTATATAAATAGAGTACAACAATGATGAAAACTAATGCCACATAATTTCCTAATTATTTAATGGCTAGAAATTCTGAGTCAATGGAGATTATCAGTTGTTGAATTATAGTTTCCTTATATGTTCTTCAATATGTTCCCAAATAATCCTATTAATATCTTCCTTGATAAAGCTTTCTTTACTCCCTTTTATCAGAAAACTTCCGAGAGTTATGACTACTGCATCTATCAGTAACTTTTTAATTTTTTCCTTTTTGTCTTTTTTCATGTCTGGCAACGGATCGCAACCCTCAGTGTCGCGCCCGTACCGGACCGGGACCGGCAACGGGATCGCAACCCTCGGTGTTGCGGCCGCACCTCGCTCAGCCAGTGAGCGGGAACCGGTCTGTGTGTGGGATCCGAACCCTCGGCGGGAGCGTTGCCATGCTCCCAAGTGGCGCACTGTAGCAGTGCGCCATCAGGCCAGCCCCTATCAGTAATTTTGATGGCTTTTGATACATACTATAACAAATTTGTCTCTTAAAGAATTACTGCATTATATACCCCCCCTCCCCTAAACTGTTTGCATGAAACAAGTTCCCTCATATACATTCTTGTCAGCACTGGCTATAAAATTTAGTATTTTTCTTTTGTGAACTGAAGGTATTCGTGCCCACTCACATTTATGCTTCTGGACAATTATTTTCTTCTACACAATGTAAAAATTGTTATAAAAAAAGCTAACATTAGTTTCATTAGCCATTGACACCACCTTTAGAAGCTGAACTCACTTGTAAGTTTTTACTTCCTCTGCAGCCAAAACCACCTTCTCATGTGCAGTTGACAGCTGCTGCTCCCTTTCTTGCCGCTCATACTCTTTTTGACTCAATTTCCTAAGATAAAATGGGTTGTCAAGTGAAAGTGTTTCTCTTTCTTCCCAGCAGTCTAGCTGAAATCTCTATTCAAATATCAATTCCCATCCTACTCTCAAAAATACACAGACATACAAAGTCATAGGAATCAATTCAAACCTGCCATTTTGGGATAAAAATCAAACTGTGGCCTCTTTGAGAATCACCTGCATTTTCTAACTCATAATTCTCTGCTCACTAATGAATGAAACAGATGTAAGAACACTGGGCAATCTCTTATGCTGGAGATGAAGAAAGCTCACCTTACTTCAGTGTGGAGAGCCAGACGAGTCACCTTAGCATAGCTAAGCTTATTAGGGTAAAGCAAGGGAGAATTACTTCTCTTATTTCTACCATGGAAAGACCACTAGTTACTTTTCTTATTTTGTAATGGATGAAGTATTTCTGAAACCAAGACATGATAAAGGTCGTCATCCAAAGAGTCTTTGGAACATGTCATGTAACTATGCAATTAACAGTAGAACATTTTCACATGTGAGATGTGGAACTCCTACTACCAACTTCGATGGAATCATGATTAAGGAAAGAGGCCAATCTGAGTACTGGCAATGTTTATTGAACAGAAAAAGAATCCAAATGGTTCCATAATCAGGCTGTTATCTACTGGAAACTGGTTTCAACCTAATAACCTTCAAGTTCATGATGTCAATCTACTATAACACAGATTGTAAAGGGAGCAACATTTATTGGTTTAAAAATGCTATTTTCTAGTAACCCTTGTACTTCTTTACCCATAGTTCTGATTCAAGATAGTTAAATTGAAAGTTAACTTTCTATGAATCAAAAGCAAAATTAGAAGAGGTATAGTAAAAAAAGTTTACTAACACCAAAGAAAAAGGTTTACATATTTTTTTATAACTGTTCATTCAGTACTTCAGCAAATATTTTACGTGTGGCTATAATACAGCAGTCACCTTGTAAGATGCTAAGATAAAAGTATGGGTGAAATACTATCCCCACACTAAAAGAAAGGAGCTCACAGTTTAATGTATAAAAGATATATATAAGAACAGAACAACTCCTCCCTAACTCTGGTTTAGTAAGAAATGTGAAAAAACTCAGACTTGAAGAAAGACCAGAGAGAATTTTGCTTCCAATAGTGGATTTGTTAGTCTGAGAACAACTAGAACATCTAGAGCTAATAAGGCAGGAAAGATACATGTGTATGGCCAAGATCCACTAGGAAAAGTAATCTCAGAATTACAAGTAAGCCTGGAATTTTAAGCCACTCTTCCCCTAGGTTCATCCACACATTGAAGACAGTGCAGAGAGATAAGGAGACTGAACATAGCTTCCAACAGATCTCAGGTTCAGATAAAAAAGAGGTGGAGTTCTGGGCTGCTGGTGATGGGGGAACTCTAGTAAAAGCCCTAGGCTTTGAGCTGAGACTAGAAAGTGCTGGATACGTGGAATATTAAAGTGTTAATACACTGTCCTTTGAAGAAACTGTGACATTTTTGAATGACCTTAACTGCTGACTGGATTAGGTGATGATGACTTGCTTGAAATAACCTCAAATATTTCTGGTAGGAAGATCACACCATCCTAGGCCTTAAATTTCTATTATCATTATCCTAGTTGTCACTCAATCTAAACTGACCAGGCACTCCACAAGACAAGACAATGTGATCAAAAATCTAAAATACAAGAGAAATGGACTCAACGGCTTCACATAATGGAATTATTTTTACACAGATTTTAAAATTATTGTGGCTTACATATTCAGGGAAGTGAAAGTCAAGATGAAGAATTTCAGCAGAGGATAAGAAATTATAAAATGAATAGTAGTAACTGAAATTAAGAACTCAATGACTGACTTTAGCAGCAGGTTTCATAACTGAAGTGAGATTTTAGTACATTGGAAGACAGGTCAAAAGAAAACATCCAGAATGAAGCAAATTGACAGTGCAGGAGAGAGAGGAAATAAATTTTTAAAAGCCTGACATGTTTAATTGGTATATCAGGAGAAGACAAAATGAGGCAAAATTAATACGTTAAAAAAAAGAAAAAAAGACCTCCACATTCAAGAGGTGTTCATCACCCAAGCAGCATAAATGCAACAGAGAGACAGAGAAAGGGGAAAAACAAAACCCCCAAACTTAGGCACCTCCCCATAAAACTGCTGAAAACCAAAAAGAAATGTGAATTAAGGTGCTAGGACAGGGGCGAAACATTTGCAAGAGGGGAAATAAGAATGATAACAGATTCCTCAAGGAAACTTTAAAACCAGAAAATAAGCAATTGGTTATATTTAAAGTGGTGAAATTAAATAACTGCCAAAAATTCTACAGCCAGCAGAAAGATCCTTTAAAAATGGAATCAAAGTAAAGATATCTGATACAAAGGTAAATTCATGGAATCTGTTACTGAAGGATGTTCCAGTAGAATGAAAGTGATCCCAAATGGAAAACCAAAGATGTAGGTGAATAAAGAATTACAGGGACTATAAATATGTGTGTAAATGGAATGAATATTGGCAGGACAGCACCATGAAAGACAAGAAAATGTCTTGTGGAGCTTGAGGTATACAGAACATTAAAATACATTAGCACAAAAGCACCTAAGTCAGGAAGGAGGTAAAGCCCAGAAAGAGGAAAATCTATTAATTTATGTCAGACTTTTTGATAAGTCTGGGATAAAATTCTGTGGTCTTTTAAGCTATGGTCACGTGTCAATTAACAGGGATACGTTCTGAGAAATGCATTGCTATGTGATTTCATCACTGTGTGAACACCAGACTGTGTATGCACACAAACCTAAATGCTATCGCCTACTACACATCTATAATCTGTGGGCCTACCATCATACATGTGGTCTACCATTGACCGAAATGTCATTACAAGATGAGCAAGATGACCTGTAACTAACTACCAAGCTTAAACAAGGGAAGAGAATAATTAAAAATGTTCAAACAATTCAAAAGGAAGAAGAAAAGAAACACAGTACAAACCAACAAACGGAAAGCAAATAACAATATGTAGATTTAAACTCAAACACATATTTAGCAGTTACATTATGAGAAAAATATGAGTACTCACCCAGTGTCTATGGCTATTTATGCCAGCACTCCCTCCAGAAAAGATTTTAAGGAGCATAAACATTTGAGTAAGCAGGAGATTGGCAGGTAAATTCTGTGGTCTTTTAAGCTATGGTCACGTGTCAGTTAACAGGGATACATTCTGAGAAATGCATTGCTATGTGATTTCATCACTGTGTGAACACCACACTGTGTACGCACACAAACCTAAATATGGAGTGGTGTGATGACTGTACTGTGTGTGGCTGTAGGTCAGGAAGCATCAGAAGGAGCTACAGGAAATGGACCTGGAGAGGCAGCTCAGGACCACGTAAGGGGAGCATCCTCTATACCTGCTGAGGAGTCCAACATTGATACTGAAGAGAATGGGGTATCTTTGACAGAGTTTAAGCACATAATGAAATGGTCAGACTTGTACTTTAGAATGTTCACTCTTGCAGCTTCAAGAAAAGCAGAGTGTGGAGGAAGTTGCATAAGAAAGGGAGACTGAAGACAGGTGATTAGTTAGGGGACTGGCAGAAAAGATGACATGTGCCTGAACTAACACAGTGGCTTTGGGAGAGGACAGTAGAATACAAACCAAACATGATGACTGAAAGGAGGCTGGAGGAGCTGAATAAAATAGTGCCACAGTGCCTGAGTCCTGAAGAAAAACTGTCACTTACATGATTCACACTACTATTAGGGCAGAGACATGCTTATTCTTAGAAAAGGTAATAAAAAGAGGAATGTTTCTCTTAAGTGGGCCAGATTGTTAGGGCTGGCCTGAACAAAATTTGGAAATCTAAACTGGCTGCTTGATGAATGCAGAATTAGAGAAAAGTTAATGGTGTGGTTTCAGTGTTTAATGGCATCAGGCAGTACAAGCAATTTTTAAGAAGTTAGCTTTATTCAGCAATACAGGCCTTCTCCCAGACTGAGTAAAGTATAAGACTAAACACAAATAGCAATGCCACAGACAAGCTATTTTTAGGAATTCATATAGTTTTGTGGAGAAAAACCTCAAAATATACTTCAAAAACACATCTTTTGAGAGACACTTAGCTCCAAATTTGAGATGTATATTTCAAAGATTAATACCTAAATATACACACCAAACAGATATTTCTGTATTCAAAACTCCTAACATCCTTACCATAATTACATCATGATTAGCCTGAATATTTGATTATATTAAGTCCTATACTTTCAATAACTAAATATTCCTTTTGAAGTTCATATTCTACTAAAAAACATGTCATACAAATCACCTTGAATATGAAAAGATCAAAGCAAGAGCTAGTAAAACAAATGTAAGACTAATCAGAATTATATAACTGACCACAAAGAAAGGCAAACGGGGTAAGTGTTGGACTACAGACAGGGTGTGCACCTTCAGAAAAGAAGCATGTGTGCAACAGTAACTGTTGCTACCTGTTAACCGCGCCCCTCACATGCATTACAGGCAACAATTGCTGATGCCTGGTCAGAACAGAAAGAAAAATGCAAGTTATGGGAAACAAAATGGAAAGAAGGACAGACAACACATACCAATCACAGATGGAAAAAACCGTAAATAATCTTTAAAATAAAATTATCTTCATTAGTATACATATTTAGTCATGACAATTGTGTTAACAAGTAACAATGAAAATCTTACTTTTGCAGAGCCGTCTCATTCTGCTGGTATAGTTCACTCAAAATCTCCACTTTCTGCCTCAGGGTTTTACATTCATCCTTCAGTCCAGCTTTGGCAGACTGCAGTGAACTGCGGTCCTTTTCTAATTGCTTTATTTCATCTGTAAAGGACAAAACAGTTGAGCTCTATATGTGCGCACAAGGACTTCAGAACGTGGTTGAGAAGGCAGAGCCGAACGGGGTGAGAAGAACAAAGCAGAAAGCCATTCCTCGTCTTCCCAATGATATTTTGTATCTTTCCAATATGTGGTGGTTTCTTTTCAAGAAGCAACCTACCTTGCAGATTCCATTTTGTGGACATGGAGGCTCTTAGCTTAAATTGTAAGAGTTTTAGATCCTCTTCAAGTACTGATATTGTAGTTTGTGTCTAAAAAGTGCAGAAGAGAGAAGTATTCTGAAAAGTGAGTCATCGTAAGAATTCACAAGAACTTATGTGACTTTAGAAAAAGGATTATACCTGAGAGACATCCATCATCTGCTTAATTCGAGTTTTCATTTTCTCATTCCGGTTACCTAAAAAACAGAAGGTTTTAATTGCTTTTTCTTCCCTTGCTTTTCTAACTCTATATTTTCTTGACTTCCGCAAAACTAAAAAATTATCGTGTTCAAATACTAAAAACAACAACAACAACAACAACAACAACAACAACAACAAAACCAAATTAACCAACAGAACTAACGAGACTAATTGACTTTTAAGAGAATTAGAAGTATAATTTAAAAATAAATTCCTAGTATGTAAAATAAAAATGTTATCTATGCTGTTTTTGAGCAAGAAGAAATATCTGAGATGAAGCTCTGTCTTCTCTCTCAGATCTCTGCTTGGGTAAGTGTCTTATTTTAGAAAGAGTCACTCCTCTCTTCTCCCCCCGAATCTGTTACCAGGTGCAGTTTAAAACAACCACTAATGCAAGCAATAGCCAACTTGGGAGACTGTGTTTAGAAACATTTTCCTCATCAGCAAACACTGCTACCCTGTAGCCTCCACTCTCATAGCCTAAGTTAGTTTATAGCTCCAACCACTTCAGTACCCTTAAAACTGGTTGTAAGCCTTAAAACCACACAGCTACAGAGACGAGTATTAAAATCATATGCCATCTCTATGAAGCTGGGCAACAAGTTTCTCCTATTGCATGTGTTCAATACTTAGAGGTATAAAACATGACCAGTACAGTTCCAGTGCATGTTAACTAGTTCTCAATGGGATGGGAAAAAAAAAAAACTTCAGTGTTCTTTGCTTTCCAATTGCTAAATCACACCCCAGGCAAACCACCTCTGCCCAATGCAAACAGAAATATATAGAAATCCAATGATATGTGTCTACGACTCTAAAGCTTAAGAGGAAATTCTGCCAGCTGAGAAGCAGCATCAGTGTACTAAATTAAAGACAGGAAGGAACAAGGGGTCCAACCTCCTGAGACTGATCTTACCTCCCACCTCTCCATTTGCTAATTCATCTGACTCCTTTCCTCCTTTATTTTGACTCTCAGATTCAGACTCATACTCTAGCTGATTCAACTGTGTAATGCAATTAGTCAAAGCCTAGAAAAGAAGCAAAAGGGGATCCGTAAGAGTCTCTCAATTTTAATTCAGCAAATTTCATGAGAATTCATGAGAATTAAGCATGTATTCATGGGAACAAACTTACATTAATATTATCATCTTTGTGAGTAAGAGCTACTTCTAAATCTTTCTGAGACTTCTTAAATGATTTGATTTGCTCACTGAGTTCAGCATGTGATTTACTCCAGTCTCTGATTTCCTGCTGCAACTGAAAAGTCAAAACACGTGAATTCCCACAGGTTAGGGCTTCTGCACTGAAGACACTAGAACTATGTGAATGAGACTGGGAAGTAAGAAACTAAGCCCCTCCCTGACCTGTCATTATGGGTTAAGACCCTTGCTAAGGGAGAGGGGAGAGTGCTGTTAATGATCAGAGCTATAGCGTGAACACCAGATGTATCAAGCAAGTTGATCCAGTTCACTGCATCCTTCAGAAAATTGCAGCCAATTCAAATAATTCATTTCCAGTACGAATGGGAGAGCATGTCCTATCGTCTCCCAAGTCCAGACTCCTGTTTATGTAACCTTCCCTTGGCCAATGAAGCAGTTAACTAGTCAAAGAAGGGTTAAAAAATACCTACTTCTTTGGTCTAAAAAGCCAATCTATTACACCTTTGAAGCTACTCAAGTTAGTAGTTGGTTAATGTTTGATAAGACAAAGACTAAACACTCTGATCATAAATTGTACAGAAGAACAGGAACTCTGGAACAGATAAGAATGTGGACATGCACTCAGTTCTGGAAGCATAGTTTTAACTCTGCATATCTAAGAACAGAATTCTGCATGCTCAATTCATGACCTTAAAAGCTGATCTGAGAAAAAGTATTCATGAGGTAATGGTATTCGGTTGTCTAGTTTACATGACCTAGGACATCCTTTTTTTTTTTTTTTTTACCTGCTCTTTCTTCTTCTTAAGCCTAGCATTTTCTTCTTGAACCCGGTGGCATTCAGACTTCACCTTCTCTTCACTAAGCTTATCTTCTTTAAGAGCAATTTGAACCTAATGTTAAAACATTCCTATTAGTGAATTAATTCCAAAAAACAAACACGTTACACTTTCCCAACCAGAAATAACGTAGTTTTCATTTTCTGCATATTTTAGCACACATCAAATTTTTGCTCCTCAACAAAACTAAAACATACTTTAACTATTCCATAAGAATTGTAGTCAGCTTTACCTCTGAAAATTCTGAAGCGTTCATGGAGATAACATTGTTTAACTTCTCTATAGATTTCCTGTTTTCTAATATCTGCCACGTGGATACAGAACACAAAACATGTGTTAGGATTTTAGTCGAAACATGAGGATATATGCCAAAAAGAAGAAACAATAACAAAACATATCCCAGTGCCATCCTGTATGTTTCAGGTCAAAGCATGTGAACCAGTTTTGGCATAGGGGAAAAATCAAGAACTGAAAGAGGAAACATAATTGAGGGCAGAAATATTTTATGGCATCCACAGCGTTCCTGGTTATGAGGTAATGTAGTAGATGACCAGACAGAAAGGCGAAAGCAAAGAAAATGAACAAACTTTCAAGTAAACCAATACAAATCAATAATTTTTTTCTAGTGGTAGAGAAAAAACAAACAAACAAACACAACGGCAGTTTAAAAATTCTCTTGCCTGAATTAAAAATGGCAGGATTTGAGGGAGAAAAGATAAATTTCACATACAGGAGAAATTCCAAACAATTTATGAAGATACTGGCTCTTCAAGGAGGTGGGGCATAACTCTCCCCTCTTGGACTGTGGGTAACTTCCTTCCAAAGAGTCCAGTATATAAAAGGTGGAAAAAGAGTAATTTTATACTGGAAAACCTGGCAAGACGACCTTTCCTAGGTGGTCAAGCTCCCTCTCTACTGTCTTTGCAACTTTCATGTAATACTAAAATTAAAGTAAAAAGTTTACTGAAAAAGAACTTACAGAACAAAATATAAGGACTGTTACAGTTATCACAGTTACAGTTTCTTAGTTGCTCTACATGTTTCAGAGGACAGAACCAAGTAATATGAAAATTACCCAGAGCTGAGGACAAAAATACCTCCATAAAACCACTTTAAGTTATATTAGTCCTTAAAATTCCACAAAAGTGGACAGAAGTAGGTTCAACTTCTCTGACTCCCTCTCTTACTTTAGATAACAGCATGGAAAATATCGTGTTCAACTCATGCAGTACACAAAATATTTTAAAAGCCAAACTACAGTAACACTTAGCAGCAAAACTCTTACCAAGTCCTGATTCCTGACAGTATGTTCTCTCTCAGATCCTAACAGAACACGAAGACTTTTAGCTGTGTCATCCAGAACTTTACTAGTTTTATCAAGTGTCTTGATTTTATCCTACAAAAAAAGATACTAAGATTGGTAATAATTACTCATTACTTTTACTTTCGTTTTCAGAATGTAATCCCAAGAAGGGAATTTTACCTTATATTTAATCGCTTCATCACGAAGAAGCATATTTTGTTTCTTGGTTTCTTGAATATATTTCTTTGATTCCTTGATCTATATAAAATAAAGTGTTCAGAATTCAAAAATATAAATTATAGTTCTACCAAAACTTATTTCCAAATAAATGACCCCTTACAGAAGGAAGCAGTGCTTTACACATATGATGACTGCTTAAGATCTGAATGGTTGGTAGGAAATAATAAGAAAATATGATTTAACAATACTATAATAACTAAATTTATAGTAACTATAAAACAGGCAGAAATAATTCAAGCGAGAACAATGGGGAACAAAACTAAAAAAATCATTTTACCTTCTGTTCATAATCTGACAGCTTTTGAACAAGTTCTCTATTTTCTCTTGTGATGTTTTTCACCTTGTCAAAAATTTGCTGTTCAGTGACTAAAAAGGGGGCAAAAATCAATTAGTCACTCAATAAAATTGTTACCCAATGTATTAGCAGCAAAGACATGTTATTTGGCACTATGAGGAAAAAGAACTTCTTTTCAAAACTTTTATGACTTTTTAAAGAGCAATCTGTAGTTAACAGCAATAAGGATATAAAAATATTATTAAAATTTAAGAAAAACATTCTTATAATAGAATGGTTATTTAAATGAGATTCTAGTTTAAATATATACAAAAATGGGAAATATACTAAAACGTTATAGCTTGATGTTCCTCTCTGCATGAAGCAGATTTCTTCTCAGAAAATGGGATCCCTTCAAATACATGTCATTTACAGAGAGAAACAGAAAGAAAATGCAAAGATATTGATTGATATTTCTATTCCTCAAATTATCTAGTTTAATAAATGTTACATGTATTGATAAAATCATTGGCACAGGAACGTTGTTCACCTGCAATAAATCTGCACTGCATCAACATTTAAATTCAGGCTGCCCCAAATTAAACTAATCATCTTCTCTCGACCCCCCCCCCCCCAATTTATTCTTCCTCATCTCCTATCCGTTGGGTTTACCACCATCTACTTCATCATCCAACCTAGCAACCCAGGAAAACTAAAACTTTTGGGGGCTAATAAGTCAATCAGACATAAGAAGTCATTATATCTACTTCTAGCTTCTATAAAACTGATAACAAACACCAATACAGAGGAAACAGTACAAAAGACAAAATAAGTCTATAATTTTACCTTGATAAACTCTACTCTTTACCTGGAAGAGAGAGAAATAAAATTAAATTTGATGTTAAACATTTTATTAATAAAAATATATAGTTCGTAATATAACAGTGAAAAATCATAACCATGTGAGAGTTTAATAATGGTTTGACTCAGCCTAATGAATTCATAGGAATAAAGAAAAAAGTAAAGGTTAGAAAGAATTTCAAATTTAATTGGTGGCGATACTTCATAAATAGTCTCGATAGACAAAAGCACTAAGGTAAATATACCTTTCAGCTAAAGATATGTTTATATATCTATTAAATGAGCACCAATCTTACAAAATGAACAGAATTTTAACAACAGAAATGTCTAACATTTCATAATATACTAATGCTTATTTACCTAAAATCACTTATTTAATAACCCAAAATACCAAGACGAGGTCTAGAAACAATGATTGTTCCAAAAGACTCTGATGAAACAAAATTAAAGGCATAATCTTTCTACTAAGATATGCCTCTTTCATTCACCAGAAAACATCTTTGAAATCTTATTCAAAGTTGGCTATTGGCTGAATTTAGAAATACTTCTGGGCGTGTGGTTCCTTTCAGTCAGGTTTGGGTCTTTAAAAAACATGACCTAAAAATATTACCAGAGCTTCAAAAAGAGCTCTGGTCATCCTGGCTAAGGGAGCAGAGGAAAAGGGGGCAGTCATCCATGTAGATGTCATGAGACGAGTTGGGATTAGGGTCACCATTGCAGGTCTGGCTGGAAAAGACCCAGTACAGTGTAGCCGTGATGCTGTTATTCATCCTGATGCCTGTGTTAAAGATGCAAAAAAAGAGAGACCATATAATATGGTTGTCCAAGAGGTAATCTGGGTGCACAGAATTTATCTGAGTCTGCTGCTGTGAAAGAGACACTGAAGGAATGAGAAAAGAGGAAGGGCCTCATAGCTGCCATCTGTGCAGGTCCTACTGCTCTGTTGGCTCATGAAACAGGTTTTGAAAGCAAAGTTACAACACACTCACTTACTAAAAACAAAACGATAAATGGAAGTCATTACAGCCATTCAGAATCATGTGGAAAAGGACGGCCTGATTCTTACAAGCTGAGGTCCTGGGACCTACTTTGAGTTTGTTCTTGCTATTGTCGAGGTGCTGGGCAGCAAGGAGGTTTCTGATCAAGTGAAGGCTCCACTTGTTCTTAAAGATTAGAGCAAAAGAAGTTGATGGTGAGTTAGAGAAATAGGCCTTATAATCCATTCTCACTGTGTTCACTTTCAAACAAAAGATGACTGGTTAATGTGCCGAGAAGCTGTCATTACTGCTTTTGTGAAGTGTAGTTTGTGAAGTAACAACTCCACAGAGATTTCTTAGCCTACAAATTGTGTCTACATTTCTGGACCTTGTCTGCCAAATAAACAGGGCATTTAGGAAAAAAAGAAAAAAAGAAGAAGAAATACTTCTCATGAGTTAGATCGTTTAATTTTCCCAGTCCACTATAAACAGTGACCATACATCTGAAAGGGAAGGGAAGGGAAGACTGCTGGAGCAAAATGCAGAAAAGACCAGAGAAATAACAGCTAACATCTTCCAAATGGGCAAAAACTAAATCACCCCCTGAAGACAGCTCTAAATTTACAGGATAATAAAATCTAAGCAGTAACTAATTTTTAATAAAATACTACTACATTTCTTTAGAACTCCAAATACATTTCTCCTTTCAAATGTTATAAATGGTGATGGGATTGTCAGTCCAGTCCACAAAATCATCCATGTTATCTCAACACCAGTTACAATAATGCTGTTCTAGGAAAATGCATTCAGAAAAATCCAACATTTAAAGAAATGACTATTTCTGTACTGTCACAGCCTAGCTAATGAGAGAGTAAGCTTCCTTTGCTCCCTTTCACCCAAACTAAAAGTCAGGCAGGGACCAGGTTTGCAAAAGGCAAATGCTAAGGCTGAGAAGCAACAGGGCAAAGAGACTACATAACCTTGTGCAAATCAAAACAGGTGTTAGGGTTTTTATAAATGGGAGAAACAAGATTGGGAAATATAAAGTGTTTTCACCTTTTCCCCTTCTGTTCACACTTTTATTCTCCCTTTTTCCTTTTATCTGAGGAAAAACCTCATGAGGCTAGAGAATCCAGGCAAAAGAAATCCTTCTTTAAGGAATGATTTTACAATCAATTGGGCAAGGAGAGGAAACTTATTAACAATATTATGTCCAATGTAATATAATTAAGAAATTAACAAAACAATAAAGTACTCAGTTTTAGAAAGAATTGCAGTCAATGATTTTGGCCACTTTAACTGTTAAGTTTCAAATGAAAGCCTTTCATTTGCACAGTTCATTTACACAATAATTTCCCCCAATTCTGTGAAACAACTGTGAAGCAGAATGACATACAGTAAAATAAAAAGTATGTAGGAGTACACACACATATACATACATATATATGTCTGAAAGTCAAATTCTGTACAGAAAGAAGGATACAAAATTTTAATAGTGTCTGACAATCATATAATCTGTATTTCCAAATAAGATATTTTCTGAGCACATGATCAAATCAGAAAATCTGGGAAACACTTGTATATGTAAGGGGAAAAAAACTGAAAAATTACTTCATCTCGTAGATATAAGAATTTTTTATCGTTCTATTGTCTTTCTTTGTAGCATTTTTTCTGTGTGTGTGCGAGTATACATATGTGTTTTATATAACACCCAGTTTACCTATACTTTAAAGTCTTGGTTTCTGCTTTATTCCACTTCACGTTAAATTGTGAGCACTTTCTGTGCCCCAATGTCTTTGAAATATGTAAAGACACCTTATATCCCATTATATGGATATACAATAATTTAACAATTCCCCTACCATAGGGATCATTTAGGTTGTGACAGCTTTTCAGTCTAATAAGTACTTTTCCACTGAATGCCCTTGTACATGATCTTTGCTGCATGATTGGTAATTTCTTTAGGACAGATAATTAGACATGATATTATACTATATACAAGGATATGACCATTTGTAAGGCTTCTTATACATATCACTAAACTACTTTTCAGAGTGGCTGTATGAATTCCTAATTCTACTAATAGTGCATATGTGCACCCTCCTCTTCCTTAATCTTTAGGTTTTGATATAAGGGATTCATAAATTGAACTTTTCCAATTGAGTTTATACATGTTATCTTGTTCACTTAAGTCTAAAACACAAAGATTACACTATTTTATAAGGTTAGCTTGAACTATAATCATTAATTTGCATTTATGTTACTGAAATAAAAAACAAAAGTGCTAGTGATTATAAAACATCCTTTGCATTTATGAGTTAAAGTATAAATTAATTTACTCACAACAAGGACAGTTCTCCAGAAGAATACACCAAATGAAACAATTCCCAAGAAGGCTGTTATAAGTACAGGTTCCCATGGCAGTCCATAGAAATCTGGCCCAGGCTGAACATCATCAGGCAATGTAGCAACAAACTGAAATAGACATATTAGAAATAATGGGAAGCCTTAAAGAAATTTGCAATAAAGCACTCACAAAGTGTCAGCCATAGAAATTCTATGCCAAACTCCACCAGATAACTACCCCCTCAAAAAGCTTCAATAGCTTTTACTGCTTCAAGAAAGACAGGATGTTGGCAGTCTCATTTCTTGTTTGACTAGTAGTGTTTTTAAGTATTGCCAGTCTAAATGTCTTTAAATTGAGCATATATTTCCAGTTACCAGAGACCCTGCCACATCATTTTGTCCAACACATGGCTAGAGTCCCTCTGCATCTTACTTTTCTCTTGATTAAGTGGTTTTTATTACTTAAAACAACAAAAACAAAAACAAAAAAAACCCCACGTAAGACAAAAAATTTAAGTCCAGTAAAAGTAATCAACTTTCATGGCTGCAAATAAAACCAGTATGATGGTCATGGATGTGTTATTCCTCTAAAAATTTAAACTTTAATTTTATTCTACTCTTATGTAAACAAGGACACATGCTAAGTCAGATAGCTCCTGGTAACTGGTCTAGATAAATCCTGAATTTAACCGCTCTCTGTAGAACTTGGCGCCTTAATTTTAAATGTTTCCTGGGAGATAGTCCATTAAACACCTGCCTGCTCCACGCTGCTTTTGCTGCCCTCTACAAGGACGCGAGTTAACTACCATACTGACCCCATCCCCCAACAGTGCCAGGGGTTACTGGGAAAAGACCCACTGGCTCTCAGTGTTTGGATAGTGGCTTTAAACACAACACAGTGCCTGTCACTTCTAACTGTTCAGTAAGAAATGATCAAGTTATGAAACTTCAAATACACTCCCACTAGCCTCCCTAAATAGCACAGCAACATCCTGCCTGCCTCGGTCCTGACATGCTCCATTTCCTTGGCCAGGTCGGTCAGGGCACCCACTCCGTTCAGAACTCGTCCACCCGCCTGCCAGAACTGGGGTCCCTCCGTGGGAACAGGGATCATCACCTCCAGCAGCTTGGCTGTGAAGGCTGTGTACAGCACTGACAGGGGTCCCCAAAGTGCCCTGTCCGACATCACGTATGGACAGGTAGCAGGTGAGACGCTTCCCTGCGGAACAGCCCACGACTCCTCTCTAATGAAGACCGGCTCACAGAGGAGACTGAACTCAGTCTGCCCCGCAGCCGCAGCCGGCTCTTCGGCCACAGAACACTGAGAACCCTGTTACCACGGTGACGATAGTGAACACTGTGAACACCACGAGGGCGGGGCCTGCGCGGAAGGAACCAACTGCCCAGCGGTGCGGGGGTGGGGACGGCAGCCGAGCAGAAGCATCCAAGCGGGGGAGGCGACTAATGGGGTCGCCCGCTGTACGAGCTGAGAGAACGGGTGACGCAAGGGGCCAGAGTGAGGCAGCCAGTGGGCTACCGGGAGAGGATCATGCGCTGGGGCCAGAGGACAGGAGGAAGGCAGGCCTCTCCAGCTGCCCAGAGGTGGCCCCCTAAAAGTCACAAAGTGCCGAGACCCCCGGCCGCCCTCCCGTCCGGAAAGGAAAGGAGCGGCCCCATGCCCTCCGTCCTCTGCTTACTCCTCCCTGCCCAAGCTCCAGCTGCTCATGCCCCTCCCATTCTGCTGACACCCCTTTAAAAAGGTTTATCTTGCGCAGTCATGCCATCATCACCCCTATGCCAGTGAGTCCAGTTTTGGGTCCCACATTTTAAGGTTACTTGTCTCATGGAAAAGGACAGGGAGAATGAATGGTCCGGAAATCACTTTCCAAAAGTTGAGGAACCTGGGGACATTTACACTGCAGAAAGAAAAAAAAGTATTTGTAGATCTTTAAAGAGATGTCTTCAAGTCGAATATAAAGTTAATTCAGAAGAACAATCAAGCATGAAGCAGGGAAAGCCTAAGGAGAAGAGCAATGAAGGGCGCAGTGAGAGGGCAGGGCAGGCCCTGTCATTACTCAGTAAGGTACCAGCCCAAGGACACAGACCAACCACGGGATGGGACAGAAATCCAGAAACAGACCCCACTGCAGTGGACATCTGTGATACAGTAAAAATCAGCTGAAGAAAAACATGCATTTTTTTTTGACTGGCAAGGGGATGATGACCCTTTGCACGGTGATGTCCACACCATGCTCAGCCAGTGAGTGCACCAGCCATCCCTGTGTAGGATCCGAACCCATGGCCTCAGCGATCCCAATGCAGCACTCTCCCAAGTGAGCCATGGGGCCGCCCCCAAAACAGACTTATTAATAGGTGGTATTGGAATATCTAGATAACCATATGGAAGTGATCAAATTGTTTTCTTCACTTGTAGAGTCAGAAACTCAGCAGCAGGATGTGAGGGTCAGCAGGCATTTGTTATGTAAAAATATTGAGGAAACTACTGTAGGAAAACACAGTATTTGCTAAGAACAAGCTTTTGTTGGTGGATCAACTTAACCTTTTGCAAATTGCTTTATGGAATGTCACTTTGTTGTTTCACCGATGTTACCAGCTTCTATTGTTAAACTATACTTAACCATTACTCCACCTATGTTCCTTTTCTGTAACTTTCTGGCCTCAAGAATAAATACCGAGGCAGAACCCCAGTTCAGGGTTAATTTCCCAAAGGAGGAATGCCTCTCTCTTGAGGGTTCCAGGAAATTAACTCCTTTGAGGTGTCTCAATGCTCAGAAGAGATGGGCTTTGAGTAATCCTTTTTGCATCTCCATCACCCTGTGTGAGGCAAAGCAACACTGAGAATCTCCTTGTCAAGTAGGAAGATGTGTACATGGAATAAAAGCAGAATCTCTCATGAGTCTGTAATTTCAGAAATGAAGAAATGGACTAGAAATTATGAGAACAGGAGCAGCTAAAAGATGCTGACCATGGAAAGGAGTGGCACTCTACTGCCTTTTCTCCTTTTCTTCTCCTCTAACCTGGCATGAGTAAAGAAAAGTGGATAAAAGTTCCATTTCTCCTTTTTCTTTAAAAAAGTCCTCATCTTTCTTTTTTTCCCTCCACGTAGCTCCTTGCTCTGGAATCCAGAAGTCAAGCTGTTTTTCTGCAGCTGCAGTTTCTTAATGACTGCATAGTCTCTGAGGGTCTACTCATGGGCCTGTTATGGGTTGAAATGCATCCTGCCAGGATTCATATGTTGTAGTCTGTCTCAGTCATTTTATGTTGCTATGACAGAATACCACAGAGTGGGTAATGTATGAAGAAGAGACATTTATTTCTCACAGTTATGGAGGCTGGAAAGTCAAAGCTCAAGGTGCCGGCATCTGGAGAGGGCCTTCTTGCTGTGTCATACTGTGGTGGGAGAGAGAAAGGGCAAAAGAGCATGTATAAGACAAAGCAAGGGATTGGACTCACAGCCTCAGGCTCTTTTATAATTTGCATTATTCTATTCGTGTGGGTGGAGCCCTCATGACCTAAACACCTTTTAACAGTCCCACCTCTTAATACGATTATAATGACAATTAAATTTCAACATGAGTTTTGGAGGGGCATTCAAATCATAGCATAGTGCGAGCCTGCAGTAACTCAGAATGTGAGTTTATTTAGAAATAGAGTCATTGAATATGTAATTAGCTAAGTTAGGATAAGGTCATATTGGGTTAGGGTGGGCCCCTAATCCAATATGCCTGGGACCTAAGACCATATAATGGGGATAATGATAGCGCCTATGTAGTAGAGTATTTGGGAGGATTCAAAGAGTACTTAGTATTTATTTATGCCAAATATTATTCTGTAGTGCTGGGGCCATTCTAAACCATGATGCTGTACCCCTGGACAAAGCTTGGTTAATTTGCTTTGCAAAGATTTCAACTCACATGGGCTCAGAAAAGTAAAAGCTCATCTAATTCATCACTTTGCCAGATCCCTCTAAACAGCATTTGTGATATGCTAAAAGCTCCTTACTAATAGCTCCTTACTATGAGCTCACGTTTATTAAATAACAAATCCATGGATAAAGAACAGAAGTGTTAATGAATTTTTAAAGTCTGCTAGTTTGTTGAACATTTATGGCCATTAATAAATACATGGATTTCCATGGGAACATGCATGTACTTTGTCCTCTGCTATCCAAGCACTTAGCTGACACCATAGCAGGTTGTTACAAAAGCAGGAGTGTAGACAAGATTACAGGTGCTGAGGTTGACTGGTGATAACTTATTCAGGGGCTTTTCATAGGATTTTAAATACTCATCTGCCATTTTGTATGTACATTATAATATGCTGGAATATATTTGAAGAAGTTCTAAATCGATTGCTGTTTTTCAGAAAGGTGCAGCAATTTCAGCTTCTTTTCTTATTTTTTAGCAGGGTTCTGATATCCAGGCCTGCAGATGCTGCAGGATTTTGCTGAATATAGTTAAGAAGTATTGATTCAGTCCTGGGCAGAGTTGGAGATGAAGGAACCATTTCTGGAAGAACCTGGCTTTGGAAGAGAAACTGGCTCTTGCTGCATCAAATGGAAGATTGTTAGGATAAATGTGAAGGATGGGCCTCCAGAGGCCTAATGAGGCAGAGTTGAGTTGAAAGAGAGAAAATGTTTTGAGGCAAAGTATTAATGAATTATTTTTGATGATAATTCAATTTACGAGACATTTATTGAATGGTGAATAAGACAGTGACTGCTTTCATGAGCAAGGAAGACAGCAACATTAACAAATAGCTGTAATGCAATGTGACATGAACCATAATAGGAGTATGAGAGTACAGATCTGAGGAAAATTAATCTGAGTGGAGAAATTTTGACCTTTCTCTCTTTACACCAGAAGAAGTGGTGTGAGAAATCATCAGATTTGGAGACTACCATTCAGGTCTTGGTCTCGCTATGCGCTGTGTGACCATGACAAGACATTTGACTTCTCTGAGATGACTTTTGTATATCCAAGTGATATAATTTGAAAATATGGATTCAGCTGTGCCTTTAGTCAGATACACGTCTTGAATTTGCCAGTTCTTTGAGTCCATAGAACTCTCCTGGGCCTTATCTACTAAATGGGCACAATAACCTCTGCACAGCCTATCCCATGGACTGCTGTGAGAATTAAGTGTCACGATAATTGTGAAGGTGCTTTATTATCTGCACAAGGCCAAGAAGATAGAGATTTTTATAATAACCAAAGGATTTCTCTGAAATACCCAAATTTCTTTAATTGTAGGATTTTTTTTTCAAACAATACACAAAAAAATCCACATGGGAAATAAGATAGACTATGACTTCCCTCCCAGGGGCCCTCTATTTTAACCCCTCAAGTAGTAGTACATTGAAGGCATGAAAGCCCAAAGACCAAGTCTTGTGACAAATGGGATTGTCTACAAATGGTCTGAGAAATGTGGCTGCAGTTGCCCTTTCTCCTAAAGTGGTTACAGAGCTGTGAATTGTACTTAATGGCTTCTCAGAGGCTGGGATGTGAAGGGAGGAGAATGAAGGTGTGTACGAGGTTTGCGTATGGCTTAGTGAGTCATATTTACAGAACTTGGGTTGTATTCTTGCATCCACAATGTCAACAAAAGAGGAGGTTAGAAGTCAGTCTTCTTGCTAGGTTTCTTTTTCTCTAAAACAGCATTAAAAATGAGTTATGTTTTATTTCTAAAAGTTGAAAAATAGGTATGTTATGGGTTGAATGAATCTCGCAAGAGTTAATGTATTGGAAACGTGACCTCCATTGTAACTGTACTAAAAGGGTGGAAAATCCATTTTGGCATTTTAAAGGTCGGCCCTTAAGAGGTGACTAGATGGTGAGGACTGTGCCCTTGTAAATGGATCGATCCATTCATGGAGTAATGGGCGTGGGTCTGATGCTTTAAAAGGAGATCCAGTGAGAAGGTTAGCTCTCTTTTGCTCAACTCATTCTCGCCATGTGACACCTTGGTTGCCATGGGACTCTGTAGAGCTCCCACTCAAAAGAAGGCTTTCACCAGATGTGTTCCCTGGACTGTGGACTTCCCAGCCTTGGAAACTGTAAGAAATAAATTCTATTTCTTTATAAATTACCCAGTTTCAGATATTCTGTTATAAGCAACAGAAATCGACTAATATAATGTACCTGAGCAACTGACCCCACAGATACCTGAAGCAGCTGACCTGGGCTGTCCTAGTGTGAGTGACTGAGCATGAATAATCTGGAGAGTCAGGCAGGGCTTCTCTGCTCTGGTTTGCAGTTCAAGAATATAAGAATATCTTTGACGGTGGGAGGCAGGGTGCAAAGGATAAATGTGAAGGATGGGCCTCCAGAGGCCTAATGAGGCAGAGTTGAGTTTTTTTTTTTTTTTTTTTTTTTTTTTTTTTTTT
>NW_007730512.1:187475-191170 GCF_000696425.1 Galeopterus variegatus
TTTTTTTTTTTTTTTTTTTTTTTGTCTTTTTTCCGTGTCCGGCAACGGATCGCAACCCTCAGTGTTGCCCCCGTACCGGACCGGGGACCGGCAACGGGATTGCAAGCCTCGGCGTTGCTCCCGCGCCTCGCTCAGCCAGCGAGCGGGAACCGGTCTGTACGTGGGATCCGAACCCTCGGGCGGGAGCGCCGCCGCACTTCCCAAGCGGCGCACTATCCAGTGCGCCACCGGGCCGGCCCCAGAGTTGAGTTTTTTAAAGAAATATTTTATATACACAAAAATGTATAAAAAATACAAAATGATCACCTTTACTCACTGAGGTATTTTTTTGAAGGCAGGTTTTCAAGATTTTTGAAATTAGTGCTTGCATTTTTATCTTGGTGATGGTTATCTTCTTAGACATGGAACCTTAAAGATGTAAAATTTACAGAAGGATTATCTTAGTCTGCAAAGCATGGGGGTAATTTGAGGCTAAGCTAATAGAGAAATTTGCAAGGATGGAATGTCATAAAGCATGTAAAAAGCAAGATCAGACTATTATTGACTCTGGAACTTACTAACTTTTTATTTCCTCCTTTTCATAACACTTAAAGTGCAATTAAGATGATGTGGGGTATATCTAGCGTATATTTGGATTTTGATGGGTCCAGTTTAATGGTCCAACTTTTGGGTGCCATAGATTAATAAAATGTTAGGGCTGGAAGTTATCCCTCATTTTCTTGCTACTTTTATCACCCTTACTTGGCCTCTGCTAGCACCTACAGTCTACGAAATGGTTCCTTAAAATGTGCTGCATGGACACTAGTTCTATAGGATATTAACAGTTATCTGGGCAAAGGGGCTTGGGTCAAAACAAAGTTGAGTACGTTTGATTCCTCAGGATGGGTGGAGTCTTGTGCATGCTAACAAACATGGAGAATGTCCAAATGAGGTGAGGGTAGAGAGCGAAAGAGTTTCCCCAAGTTATTTATATTTGTTAACAAAGATATGCTTAGACTTTTCTCTGCTTTATGCTGTGTCTCAGTGAAATTTTGTGTTCTGAAACACTCAGGTCTTAAATGGCGGTGGTGGTGTTTTTTTTTTTTTAAGTTGTTTTATTAATTTGCTCTAAATAAAAAAAAGTTTCATTGTTTTGAAACGAAGTAAAAATGATAACCTGCCCTGTTTTTTTAAACAGCTTTATTGAGGTATGGTTGGTATCATTTAAGTGCGTGTATTTGATATTTTGACATATGTATACACTTGGGAACCCACCATCACAATCAAGATGATGAACATCTCCACTCCCAAAAGTTTCCTTGTGCACCTTCCCTTCTCCCTGTCCTCTCCTGCCAGCCCCCACCCCACCCCAGGCCAATGCTGATGGGCTTTCTATCACGACATATCAGTTTCTATCACCACAGATTAGTTTTTATCACTACAGATGAGTTTCTATCACTAAAGATTTTTGTGTGGAATTGTACAGTATGTACTTTTTCTTTTTTTGTTTTGGTTTCTTTCACATAGCACAGATATTTAGAGATTTGTTGTTCTGTGTTGTTGTGTTTTCAGCAGTTAATTCTTTTTTACTGCCGAGTACCGTTGCATCATATGGTTATACCACAGTTTGTTTATCCATTAACCTCATGATAGATATTTGATTTGCTTCCAGTTTTTTGCTATTACAAATAAAACTGCTGTAAACATTCAGGTAAAAGTCTTTATATAAACACTCGCTTTCATTTCTCTTGGAAATACCTACCAGTTGAATGGCTTGACCACATGACAGATATATTTTTATACATTTCAAAAAGTGCCAAACTGCTTTTGAAGTGGTTCTGCCCTTTTACATTGCCACCTGCAGAGTATGAGCGTTCCAACACTTGGTATGATCAGTCTTTTACATTTTAGTCATTCTAATAGGTATGTAGTAATATCTCCCTGTGGTTTTATTTTTTTTAATTTTTTTATTTTTTCTTTAAATTTTTATTTTGTCAATATACAATGTATATGATTATTATGGCCCATCACCGACACCTCCCTCTCTCCTCCCTCTCTCCCCTCCCTCCCAAGAATGTCCTTTCCATTTGCTTGTTGTAACAACTTCAAAAAAGTATAGTTGTTATATCTTCTTCCCCCATCCCGGTTTTTTTGTGAGTGTGTACGTGGGTGAATTAATTTGTTTATTTTTAGCGCCCACCAATGAGTGAGAACATGTGGTATTTCTTTTTCTCTGCCTGACTCGTTTCACTCAACATTATTCTAATATATTTGAATGCTAAAAGAAAAAAACTGCCAGCCAAGAATACTATACTAGCTATCCTTCAGAAATGAGGGAAAAATATTTTTTTGTGTGTGTTTGTGGGTAAATTAATTTGTTTATTTTTTTAGCTCCCACCAATAAGTGAGAACATGTGGTATTTCTTTTTCTCTGCCTGACTCGTTTCACTCAGTATTATTCTTTCAAGGTCCATCCATGTTGTTGCAAATGGCAGTATTTCATTCATTTTTATAGCTGAGTAGTATTCCATTGTGTAGATATACCACATTTTCTGTATCCACTCATCCGATGATGGACATTTGGGTTGATTCCAGCTCTTGGCTATTGTGAAGAGTGCTGCAATGAACATTGGGAAACAGGTATACCTTCGACTTGATGTTTTCCATTCCTTTGGGTATATTCCCAGTAGTGGGATAGCTGGATCGTATGGTAGCTCTATCTTCAGCTGTTTGAGGAACCTCCAAACCATTTTCCATAGGGGTTGCACCATTTTGCATTCCCACCAACAATGTATGAGAGTTCCTTTTTCTCCGCAACCTTGCCAGCATTTATCGTTCAAAGTCTTTTGGATTTTAGCCATCCTCACTGGGGTGAGATGGTATCTCAGTGTGGTTTTGATTTGCATTTCCCGGATGCTGAGTGATGTTGAGCATTTTTTCATATGACTGTTGGCCATTTGTATATCTTCCTTAGAGAATTGCCTACTTAGCTCTTTTGCCCATTTTTTTATTGGGTTGCTTGTTTTTTTCTTGTAAAGTTGTTTAAGTTCCTTGTATATTCTGGATATTAATCCTTTGTCGGATGTATGTTTTGCAAATATTTTCTCCCACTCTGTTGGTTGTCTTTTAGCTCTGTTAATTGTTTCTTTTGCTGTGCAGAAGCTTTTTAGTTTGATATAATCCCATTTGTTTATTTTTCCTTTGGTTGCTCGTGCTTTTGGGGTTGTATTCATGAAGTCTGTGTCCAGCCCTATTTGCTGAAGTGTTTCTCCTATGTTTTCTTTAATAAGTTTTATTGTTTCAGGGGTGTATATTTAAATATTTAACCATTTTGAGTTGATTTTAGTATATGGTGAGAGGTATGGGTCTAGTTTCATTCTCCTGCATATGGATATCCAGTTCTCCCATCACCATTTGCCGAAGAGGCAGTCCCGACCTCAATGAATAGACTTGGTGCCTTTGTCAAAGATCAGATGGCCGTAAGTGTGTGGGTTGATTTCTGGATTCTCTATTCTATTCCATTGATCAATGTGTCTGTTTTTATACCAGTACCATGTTGTTTTGGTTATTATAGCTTTGTAGTATAGTTTAAAGTCAGGTAGTGTTATGCCTTCAGCTTTATTTATTTTGCTCAGCATTGCTTTGGCTATGTGTAGTCTTTTGTTATTCCATACAAATGTCTGTATAGTTCTTTCCATTTCTGAGAAAAATGTCAT
>NW_007730513.1:0-1172 GCF_000696425.1 Galeopterus variegatus
ATAATCAACTACATTGTATATTGACAAAATAAAAATAATTAAAAAAAATAATAAATAAAAAAATAAAAATGTAGCTGGGATTGCATTGAATTTATAGGTTCCTTTGCAAAGAACTGATGTCTTTATTATATTAAGTCATCCCATCCAAGAACATGGACCAACTCTTTATTTATTCAGATCTTATCTTATCTCACAATAAAGTTTTATATTTTCTCTACTGAGATCTTATGCAGTCATTTCTTAATCAAATTTTTTTGAACACTTTGTTTTATAATGCTTCTACATTTCTGGTAATTCTAGTTCCCCCTTGTTATCTTATTATTTTTTTCTCTTCAGAATGTTTCTAATATTTGCAAGTGGGGAAAAATATATTTTAGCTTTTCTTTATTGATATATAACTTCCACACAGAAGAGCACACTAAATTTTTTTCAACGTGATTATTCATAAAGTGGAAATACCCATTATATCAGAGGTATTATTAAATGCCCTTTGATAAATTAGTACCTAGATACTTTAGAATCTTTGCTTTTATTGTGAAGAGTATCCTGTTTTTCAAAAATATGTTTAGTAAATAGTTGTTACTGATATAGAGAAAGGCTAATGATTTTTTAAAGTTGTATTTGGTAGCATCGCTGAACTGTTTTATTTGTTCTAATGGCTCGTCGGTCATTCCATGGGCTTTCTATATAGATGATCTTGTCTATGGCAAACACAAATTCTTTCTTTCCCTTCAAATCTTTTTGCCTCTTATTTCATTTCTTCTCTTACAGTGAAGTTGCCCAGAACCTCCAATATTAAGTTAATCAGTGGCAGTCATAGTGATCATCTTTGTCCTGTTTCCAATCCTAGATGGAATTCTACAATTTCTCCAGGAAATACAGTCATGCACCACATAATGATGTTTCAGTCAACAAGGAACCACATGTAAGATGGTGGTCCCATATGATTATAATACTGTGTTTTTACAATAACTTTTCTATGTTTAGATCATAAATGCTGACCATTGTGTTACAACTGCCTAAAGTATTCAGTGAAGTAACATGTTGTGCAGGTTTGTAGCTTAGGAGCCATAGGCTATACCATATAGCCTCGAGGTGTAGTAGGCTATATCATTTAGTTTGTGTAAGTACTCTATGATGGTCACACAATGACAAAATCACCTAAGGATGCA